>NC_069506.1:13326961-13481961 GCF_027579735.1 Bombina bombina
GATATAGACAAGCATGCACATACACACACACATACATACAGATATAGACAAGCATGCTCATACACACACATACATACAGATATAGACAAGCATGCTCATACACACACATACATACAGATATAGACAAGCATGCACATACACACACATACATACAGATATAGACAAGCATGCACATACACACAAATACATACAGATATAGACAAACATGCACATACACACACATACATACAGATATAGACAAACATGCACATACACACACACATACATACAGATATAGACAAACATGCACATACACACACATACACACACACATACATACAGATATAGACAAACATGCACATACACACAAATACATACAGATATAGACAAACATGCACATACACACAAATACATACAGATATAGACAAACATGCACATACACACAAATACATACAGATATAGACAAACATGCACATACACACAAATACATACAGATATAGACAAGCATGCACATACACACACATACATACAGATATAGACAAGCATGCACATACACACAAATACATACAGATATAGACAAGCATGCACATACACACACATACATACAGATATAGACAAACATGCACATACACACACACATACATACAGATATAGACAAGCATGCACATACACACACATACATACAGATATAGACAAGCATGCTCATACACACACACACATACATACAGATATAGACAAACATGCACATACACACACATACATACAGACAGACATAGACAAACATGCACATACACACAAATACATACAGATATAGACAAACATTCACATACACACACATACATACAGATATAGACAAACATGCACATACACACAAATACATACAGATATAGACAAACATGCACATACACACAAATACATACAGATATAGACAAACATGCACATACACACAAATACATACAGATATAGACAAGCATGCACATACACACACATACATACAGATATAGACAAGCATGCACATACACACAAATACATACAGATATAGACAAGCATGCACATACACACACATACATACAGATATAGACAAACATGCACATACACACACACATACATACAGATATAGACAAGCATGCACATACACACACATACATACAGATATAGACAAGCATGCTCATACACACACACACATACATACAGATATAGACAAACATGCACATACACACAAATACATACAGACAGACATAGACAAACATGCACATACACACAAATACATACAGATATAGACAAACATTCACATACACACACATACATACAGATATAGACAAACATGCTCATACACACACACATACATACAGATATAGACAAGCATGCACATACACACACACATACATACAAATATAGACAAACATGCACATACACACACATACATACAGTTATAGACAAGCATGCTTATACACACACATACATACAGATATAGACAAACATGCACACATACACACACACATACATACAGTTATAGACAAGCATGCTTATACACACACATACATACAGATATAGACACACATACTCATACACACACATACATACAGATATAGACAAGCATGCACATACACACACATACATACAGATATAGACAAGCATGCACATACACATACATACATACAGATATAGACAAGCATGCTCATACACACACACATACATACAGACATAGACAAACATGCACATACACACACACATACATACATACAGATATAGACAAGCATGCACATACACACACATACATACATATATAGACAAACATGCACATACACACAAATACATACAGATATAGACAAACATGCACATACACACAAATACATACAGATATAGACAAACATGCACACACACACACATACATACAGATATAGACAAGCATACACATACACACAAATACATACAGATATAGACAAGCATACACATACACACAAACACATACTGATATAGACAAGCATGCTCATACACACACACATAAATACAGATATAGACAAACATGCACATACACACACATACATACAGACATAGACAAACATGCACATACACACAAATACATACAGATATAGACAAACATGCACATACACACAAATACATACAGATATAGACAAACATGCACATACACACACACATATATACAGATATAGACAAACATGCACATACACACACATACATACAGATATAGACAAACATGCACATACACACAAATACATACAGATATAGACAAACATGCACATACACACACATACATACAGATATAGACAAACATGCACATACACACAAATACATACAGATATAGACAAACATGCACATACACACAAATACATACAGATATAGACAAACATGCACATACACACACACATATATACAGATATAGACAAACATGCACATACACACACATACACACAAATACATACAGATATAGACACGCATACTCATACACACACATACACACAGATATAGACACGCATACTCATACACACACATACACACAGATATAGACAAACATGCACATACACACACATACATACAGATATAGACAAACATGCACATATACACACATACATACAGATATAGACAAACATGCACATACACACACATACATACATATATAGACAAACATGCACATACACACACATACATACAGATATAGACAAGCATGCACATACACACAAATACATACAGATATAGACAAACATGCACACACACACACACACATACATACAGATATAGACAAGCATACACATACACCCAAATACATACAGATATAGACAAGCATACACATACACCCAAATACATACAGATATAGACAAGCATACACATACACACAAATACATACAGATATAGACAAGCATGCTCATACACACACATACATACAGATATAGACAAGTATGCTCATACACACACATACATACAGTTATAGACAAGCATGCTTATACACACACACATATATACAGATATAGACAAGCATGCTTATACACACACATATATACAGATATAGACAAGCATGCTCATATACACACATACATACAGATATAGACAAACATGCACATACACACACACATACATACAGATATAGACAAACATGCACATACACACACACATACATACAGATATAGACAAACATGCACATACACACACACATACATACAGATATAGACAAACATGCACATACACACACACATACATACAGATATAGACAAACATGCACATACACACAAATACATACAGATATAGACAAACATGCACATACACACACATACATACAGATATAGACAAACATGCACATACACACACATACATACAGATATAGACAAGCATGCTCATACACACACACACATACATACAGATATAGACAAACATGCACATACACACAAATACATACAGATATAGACAAGCATGCACATACACACAAATACATACAGATATAGACAAGCATACACATACACACAAATACATACAGATATAGACAAGCATACACATACACACAAATACATACTGATATAGACATGCATGCTCATACACACACACATAAATACAGATATAGACAAACATGTACATACACACACATACATACATACAGACATAGACAAACATGCACATACACACAAATACATACAGATATAGACAAACATGCACATACACACAAATACATACAGATATAGACAAACATGCACATACACACACATACATACATACAGATATAGACAAACATGCACATACACACACATACACACAAATACATACAGATATAGACAAACATTCACATACACACAAATACATACAGATATAGACAAACATGCACATACACACACATACATACAGATATAGACAAACATGCACATGCACACACATATACATACAGATATAGACAAGTATGCTCATACACACACATACATACAGATATAGACAAGCATGCTTACACACACATACATACAGATATAGACAAACATGCACATACACACACATACATACAGATATAGACAAACATGCACATACACACACATACATACATACAGATATAGACAAACATGCACATACACACACATACATACAGATATAGACAAACATGCACATACACACACATATACATACAGATATAGACAAGTATGCTCATACACACATATACATACAGTTATAGACAAGCATGCACATACACACACATACATACAGATATAGACAAGCATGCTTACACACACACAAATACATACAGATATAGACAAGCATGCACATACACACACATACATACAGATATAGACAAACATGCACATATACACACATACATACAGATATAGACAAACATGCACATACACACATACATACATATATAGACAAACATGCACATACACACACATACATACAGATATAGACAAACATGCACACACACACACACACACATACATACAGATATAGACAAGCATATACATACACCCAAATACATACAGATATAGACAAGCATACACATACACACAAATACATACAGATATAGACAAGCATGCTCATACACACACATACATACATACAGATATAGACAAGTATGCTCATACACACACATACATACAGTTATAGACAAGCATGCTTATACACACACACATATATACAGATATAGACAAGCATGCTTATACACACACATATATACAGATATAGACAAGCATGCTCATATACACACATACATACAGATATAGACAAACATGCACATACACACACACATACATACAGATATAGACAAACATGCACATACACACACACATACATACAGATATAGACAAACATGCACATACACACACATACATACAGATATAGACAAGCATGCTCATACACACAAATACATACAGATATAGACAAGCATGCTCATACACACACACACATACAGATATAGACAAGCATGCTCATACACACACATACATACAGTTATAGACAAGCATGCTCATACACACACACATACATACAGATATAGACAAGCATGCTCATACACACACACATACATACATACAGTTATAGACAAGCATGCTTATACACACACATACATACAGATATAGACAAGCATGCTTATATACACACATTCATACAGATATAGATAAGCATGCTTATACACACACATACATACAGATATAGACAAGCATGCTTATACACACACACCCACACATACATACATACAGATATAGACAAGCATGCTTATACACACACATACATACAGATATAGACAAACATGCTCATACACACAAATACATACAGATATAGACTAGCATGCTTATACACACACACACATACACATACATACATAGAGATATAGACAAGCATGCTCATACACACACATACATACAGATATAGACTAGCATGCTTATACACACATACATACACACACATACATAGAGATATAGACAAGCATGCTCATACACACACATACATACATACAGATATAGACAAGCATACACACAATACATACATACAGATATAGACAAGCATGCACACACACACACATACATACAGATATAGACAAGCATACACACACACACATACATACAGATATAGACAAGCACACACACACACACACACACATACATACAGATATAGACAAGCATACACACACACACACACACATACATACAGATATTGACAAGCATACACACACGCACAAATACATACATACAGATATAGACAAGCATACACACACACACATAAAACATACAGATATAGACAAGCATGCACACACACACACATACATACAGATATAGACAAGCATGCTCATACACACACCTACATACATACAGATATAGACAAGCATGCACACACACACATACATACATACATACATACATAGAGATATAGACAAGCATGCACACACACACACATACATACAGATATAGACAATCATGCTTATACACACATATACATACATACAGATATAGACAAGCATGCTTATACACATACACATACATACATACAGATATAGACAAGCATGCACACACACACACACACATACATACATACATACATACATAGAGATATAGACAAGCATGCACACACACACACATACATACAGATCTAGACAAGCATGCTTATACACACATATACATACATACAGATATAGACAAGCATGCTTATACACACACACACATACATACAGATATAGACAAGCATGCTTATACACATACACATACATACATACAGATATAGACAAGCATGCACACACACACATACATACAGATATAGACAAGCATGCACACACACACATACATACATACAGATATAGACAAGCATGCACACACACGCATACATACAGATATAGACAAGCATGCTTATACACACACATACATACAGATATAGACAAGCATACACACATTAGGGATGGGCGAATGTTTCTAAAAATTCGAAATTTAAAACAAATTTAGATACATTCGTTCATTCGAATCGAATGTTGAATGTTTATATAACATTCTAACATTCTATTTTCGAATTTTCGTTTTCGAATTTTTCAATAAAATTCGAAAATATTCGTTCGAATCATAGAATGTTTAGCTATGTATTCATTCAAATTCAAAATGTAATATTGTGACATTCAAATTTGAAATAATATTTCTAGTCTAATACTGTGTTTTATAAATGTAATATTCGAATTTGAATGTGACATTCGATTCGAATGTGATATTCAATTCGAATGTGACATTCAAAATAGTGTTTCTAGTCTACAATTGTGTTTTATGAATCTAATATTCGAATTCGAATGTGATATGGTGAAAACAAAACAAATATCAGTGTTTTCATCATGAATTTTCATTCGTAACAAAATGAACGCACAAGCCTAAAAAAAAGAGTATATACTTGTAAATTATTTTTTACATAGTACAAAGGGAATGGGATAGGGAACCCCGGAATTTTCTTTCATGATTTGGATAGAACATACAATTTTAAACAACTTTCCAATTTACTTTTATTATGAAATTTGGTTCATTCTCTTTTTATCCTTTGCTGAAAGAGTAACATTGCACTACTGACAGATAGATGAACACATCTAGTTAGCCAATCACAAGAGACAAAGGTTTGCAGACACCAATCAGCAGCTAGCTAGTGTAGGATATGTGCATATTCTTTAAGAACAAGGGGTACTAAGAGAACAAAGCGAATTTGAAAATATAGGTGAAATTGAATGTGTCTTCAAATTACATGCTCTGTCGAAATCATACAAGTTTGTTTGACTTTCCTATCCCTTTAAGTTCTGCATTGTAAATGAACAGTAAAAAAAAAGACATTTAAAAGGGTCATTAAAGTGTAATTTTGTAAGTAAAATTACAGTACAGGGAAAAACCTATTGAAAAGCCTCTTAAATATTGTTTATGTTATTCTGAAATGTTTCTTGAATAATGTTGATCCTGTTAGGATCAGATATAAATAAGTCATCACTGTGCAGTGTGTTTCAGGAAACATTTTTATCTCTAATCTATTTCTCTGTAATAGAAAAATAAACACATTTTAATAGTGTTTTTTCACTGTTCACAATTAAATTTCCCTATGGGAAATACAGTTTAGAGTTGAAGCCTCCTTATATGGTATGGAAGCCTCAAAAGTCTGTTTGATAAATGAATGGGTGAGCAGTTACCCTCAAGTATAGCAACGCAACATGTGGGCTTTATAGAAAACGGTTGTGTACTGCTTCTCAATATAATTATGCAGATTGTATTGTGAAGTAAAACGTAAGAGGAAAGGAATAATATGGTTAGTATGAGAGGTGTCTATAACCACATGGGAATCTTAAAGGGCCATGATACCCAAATGTTTAAACACTTGAAAGTGATGCAGCATAGCTGTAAAAAGCTGACTAGAAAATATCACCTGAACATCTCTATGTAAAAAAAGAAAGATATTTTACCTCAAAATGACCTAAGTATTCACATCCCATTGTAAAGGACTTTAAGCAGCAAATCAGTATGTCTGTCCCGGGACAGGCAAGGAAGTGAGCCTTGTGCACACTCATGTTATTTCCCTATTCAGTTTAAGGAAGTTTACTATGAAATCTCATGAGATCACAGTTCATGACCTCAGCACTGCTGATGATGATTGGCTGCTGTTCATTTCTTCATTTTTTCTTTTTTTTTAAATCTGCAGCTGGGCACTAACTGAAAGATTTACACAGCACTTACTCTGGTGAGCTGAGGAAATTGTGAGGTAAAATATCTTCCTTTTTTACATAGAGATGATCAGGTGATATTTTCCTGTCAGCTTTTTACAGTTATACTGCATCACTTTCAAGTGATTTAGCATATGAGTATTATGTCCCTTTAAGGAAATTAATCTCTCATTTGAAAGAAAAGTTTCTCTTTATTTTTCATGTGAGTGAATAGATTTACTTCCCAATTATTGGCATAAACCAACAAGTTTAAAACTGAAAAAAGTGAAATAGACACTCAGTAGAAAGAAGAAATCACTGAAAATTACTTGTTCCTGTAAGTTGAACAGAAGTTGGGTTAAGGGCTCGTAAAGGGACATGAAACCCAAATTTTTCTTTCATGATTCAGATAGAGAATACAATTTTTTTTTTTTTACCTTTATTTTATTGAGGCATGACAATGTGAGAATACAATCTTATACAATAATGTAAAACAAAAAAGAAATACAGACAGGAAAAAGAATAGGTTGACATGCATTAGTATATCATCAAGCAAGATCAAGCAGAGGTATGCCAAGACATTGCAAACTTTTTGTCTGGATTAACAGAAAAACCAAATAAATAAAGCCTCTTATTTTCTATTATTTGTCAATATTCTTATACATCCTATATCTTCAGGCTAAATGGTAAAAAAATATCTGCCTAATGCGACCTATTTGACCTGGGAGTGGGGAAGGGGGGTGCGGGGAAAAAAAAAAAAAAAAAAAAAAAGGGGGGGGGGGGGGGGAATTATTTTTTTCTTCTCTCTTCCCCCTCCATAATCAATTTGAGGAAATAAGGAAAAAGAAATTTTAGTAGGAGGGAGAGTTTTAAAGGGAATGATCAGGGTCTAGTTATTACCAGAGACCTAATAGAACTATTTCTGAATGTCTGAAAGGATATATTAGTTGATTTATTTCTTCTGGAGTAAATATCTTAATAAAGGCCGACCATTTTTGGAAAAAAGAAACCACCTCCCTCTCAGAAGTTAGGGATACATCTATTTGTTCAATAATACATTGCTTTTTCATATAGTTTTTAATTTCCTGGATGTTGGGTATTGAGGAGTCTCTCCACTTTCCAAAGATTAAATTTCTTGTTGCCAGAATAGCCCCATTCCTAATTTTTATTTGGTCTAAGTTTGTTGTAGGTTCTATAAGAAATACCACCATTGCCACTGAGAGAGAGAGAGTTGAAAGCTTTAGCACATTAGTCAGCCAAAATTCTACTTTTTTCCATAGTTGTCTAATTCTCGGGCAAGACCATATCATATGGACTATGTCAGCAGCCGGAAGAGAGCATTTGGGACATATGTTAAATTCATAATTGTGCCACTTAAACCCTTTGAGTGGAGTATAGTATGTTCTATAAAGTAACTTGATGTGTGATTCCCTCCAATTTGCGGATAGTGTAGTCTGGGCTACAGTGGCTATGGATTTTCCCACCTGTTCTGTCTCGATATCTAAATCTGGTATAAGTGAATTCCATTTTAGTGTTATCTGCTGGAGATTAGATTCTCCATCTTGACTTACCAACAGATCATACCAACATGATATAGAGGATAAGTCATTTTTAGCCAGGATGGGCCAATTATCTAACTTCCCCCATGACCAAGACCATCCATACTTCTCCACAAGTGAAAAAAGGTAATGTCTAGCTTGAAGGTAAGCAAAAAAATCTTTGTTGCTTATGTCAAATTCCTGTTTCAACTTTTCAAAAGTTTTAATCGATAGAGTACTTTGTTCAATGAGTTGAGTCAGGAAAAGGAGACCCTTTCTTTGCCACACTTGAAATACTAACGTTTGAGTACCTTCCTGGAATTCTGGATTACCACATAATCCTTGGAATTTTGGAATAGTTAGATCAATATTTAATTTGCGCCCTAATTTTTTCCAAGCTTGTATAACCATATATATTGATTGAAGACCTCTCACTTTTTTCGGAATTAATTGAATTGGGCAGTGAATTAAAGCAGAAGGATTATAAGGGAATATAATACTTTTCTCCAGACTATTATTAGTAAAATAGTCCTTATTTAAGATCCAATCTATTGCGATACGCGAAAGGAAAACCAAGCTATATTTACTTAGGTCTGGGAGAGCCATTCCTCCATACCTCTTAGGTAGATAGAGTTTATTTAGAGAAATTCGAGGTCTTTTACATTTCCAAATAAAATATCGCAATGCCCTGTTTAAGCTTTTCCAGTCTTTGACTTTTAAGATCACCGGGATATTTTGAAGAGGGTAAAGAATTTTAGGAAGGAGGACCATCTTGAACAAAGCAATACGTCCTGATAGAGATATCGGAAGATTTTGCCAGTTTACCATATGTTCTTTAATTCTAGCCAGGATGGGAGAAATGTTAAGAGTATACCACTCTTGTGGATTGATTGAGATATGGATCCCTAGGTAATTAAAATGAGTCAGGACTTCCTTAAAAGGTATCGTGCTAATTGAAGTCTCATTTTTCCTGACCCATAGTAGCTCTGATTTAGAGATATTAAGCTTATAACCTGTAAAGGATCCAAATGAGTTGGTAATCGAGATTAACCTTGGAATGTTAATCGCTGTATTAGACATATAGATTAATACGTCATCAGCGTATAAAGCAATTTTTGGTTCTACTGAACCAATTCTTATCCCTTGTATCATCTGTCTGATTTTGAGGGCCAATGGTTCGATCGCTAGATCGAATAAAAGAGGTGACAGCGGGCACCCCTGCCTTGTACCCCTCTGAAGGTTAATTAAGTTAGACTCAAGTTTATTAATAGTTAATCTAGTTGTAGACTTAGTACAGAGATTATTAATAAAAAGAAGGAAATTATCCTTAAAACCAAAACGTAATAAGGTATTATTAATGTGCTGATGGAAGACAGAATCAAACGCTTTTTCTGCGTCTAAAGCGATAATTGCTATATCAGATTGGTCTTGGGGCAGATCTTCAGAACAATTATGAAAATAGTCAAGGACTAGGAATAATTCCCTAACTTTAGCAGCTAGATTGCGCCTGGACAAAAAACCCGCCTGATCTTTATGAACGAGATTCCCCATTACTTTTTGGAGTCTTTTAGCTAAAATGGATGACAATAGCTTGTAGTCCGTATTAAGTAAAGCGATAGGTCTATACGACTCTTTTTTCAAGGGGTCTTTCCCTGGTTTCAAGATTAGTGTTGTAATAGATGCTGTAAAAGATAAAGGGATAGGTTTAGTATTTATAAAGAAATAATTGAATACTTTTCTTAGGTGGGGGGTTATGATTGGAGCAAGGAGTTTGTAAAACTCATTAGGGAGAAAGTCTGGGCCAGGTGCTTTATCCAGGCGGGCTTCTTGAATTGCCGAGATGATTTCCTGCTCAGAAATAGGGGCATTGACTCCACTTGCTGCTTCCTCGTTTAAAACCGGATGATCAAGTCCTTCCCAAAAAAGTTCTGAGGCTTCTTCATCTGATTCCCTAAACGAATAAAGATCTCTATAATAAGTGAAAAAGGCATCAATAATCTCTCTCGAATTTTGAAGTAAATTTCCTTGTTCTAAAATCGAATCAATAGTAGAATTTCCTTGTATGTTCTTAACTAAATTTGCTAATACTTTTCCTGCCTTATTTCCATGCTTGTAGAATTTGGCTCTAGTTTTATAATCCTCTTGAATTGCAACATGCATTAGAAAATTATCTCTCTCTCTCTTGGCAAGGGCGTACCTCTTCCAATTTACTGATGTTGGTTGAGATAGATATTTACTATAGCTATTAGTGAGTGCCCTCAGTACTTCGTTCTCCCGCAGAGTCGCCTTGCGCTTATAATCAGCCATGTATGCAATAATTTCCCCTCTCATTACCGCCTTACCAGCTTCCCATAGTATATTTGGGTCCTTGACAGTGCCAGTGTTTATAGTAAAGAATTCTGACATTCTAGTTGTCAACCATGCCCTAAATTTTGCGTTTTTCATTAAAAACTTAGGGGAAAAAAAACGGTGTGTAGCTGATTTTTTTTCGTTTAATGGTACTTTTAGTGTTATTGGAGCATGGTCTGAAATAGTAACTTGTGATATTTTCGATATAGTGCCAATTCTCAGCACATTCTCAGTGACTAAGAATAGGTCAATTCTAGAGAAAGATCTTACACTTTTAGCTTTACATGTAAACTCCCTTCGATCCGGGTTTTGAGTTCTCCAGATGTCTTTAAGAGCTAGATTTTTAAATAAGGTTTTAAACATTTTGCCTTCAAGCTTATCTCTTTTAGCCAATCCATTATTGAGTTTTTGCCTGAGCCTGTCAATCTGTGCTCTTGGGGTCATGTTGAAGTCCCCTGCTAGGATTATGTAACCTTCTCCTATTTGCAAAATTTTAGTTTGTAGGAATTCCCAGAAACTTCTGTCAAAGTTATTAGGAGCATAAAGGTTGCATAATGTAAAAGTATAATTAACCATTCTTAGTTTTAAGATCAAAATTCTACCCTCTGGGTCTATATATTCTGACAGAATTTCATATGGGTTTTTTTTCCCTAGGAGAATGGCTACACCTCTCTTTCTACCTATGCTTGGTGAGAAGAACACTTCACCTACCCAGGAGAATTTTAACTTTAGGGTTTCTTCCGCGTTTAAATGTGTCTCCTGGATAAATGCGATGTCAGAGTTAAGTTTCTTAAGTTGAGAGATTATCATCTTCCGTTTCATTGGAGTTGAAACCCCTCCAACATTCCAGGACGATAAAGTCAAATTTTTTATTTTAGACATTCTTTACATTTTTCCTTTCTTAATTTCTTCGCCTTCCCCTCCTTTGGGGTGATAATATCCTCTAAGCATTAAAGGGAGAGAAGAGAAGAAAAAAAAAAAAAAAAAAAAAAAAGGGAAAAAAAAAAAAAAGGGGGGGGGGAGGGGGGAGGGGAAGGAGAGAAGGGGCCTCCCCGCACCCCCAACACCACTGCCGTCGCTTTTCAATGTTGGGGCCTGAAGGATAACAAAAAAAATAAATAAAAAAACAGAAAACCATCAAATACCAAAAACTCTTATATGGTGACGACATCGGCAGGAGATACAATCTTAATCTCATATCTAATTTAACATCATGGTGCGTATTACTTAACACATTTTTCTGCATAAAATTTTTCTGCCTCTGCGGCAACTTCAAAAAAGTGCACCTGACCCTGGAATTCTACTTTCAGCCTAGCTGGGTAGATGACCGTAGCAGAGAGACCCTCCTTGATCATTCTACCACAAATTGGGGAGAGCTCCCTTCTTCTCAGGGAGGTTTCGTAGGCAAAATCCTGGAATACCAAGATTTTGTTCCCATCTAGTAAGATAGGAGCATTTTTACGAGAAAATTGTATGACCTTGACCTTATCCTGAAAGTTTAGGTATTTCACAATTATAGGTCTAGGTCTTAATCTGTCGCTCGCTGACAGGGGAGGTCTCCCCAATCTGTGGGCTCTTTCTACCGTTAAGGGCAGTATTTCTTGAGGGATCTTTAGAAGTTGGGGTAGAGTTTCGGCTGCAAACTTCATTAGGTCTGTACTCTGGAAGGATTCTGCCACTCCGATTATTCTGATATTGTTTCTTCTAGACCTATTTTCTAAGTCCTCGATTTTACTCTGTAACTCTTTCAGGGCTAAGGAGTGTGCCTGTACTTTAGTAGCTTGTGCATCTGAGTGATCTTCAAGATCAGAGACCCTTTGCTCTACTTCTTGAATCCTTATTGAAAATTGCTTAACCTCCATAGAGAGTGTATGCAAGTCTTGCTTTATTTCCATTCTGAGGGAATCAAATTTGGGGTTTAGGGCTTCTAGAATGTCTTTAACAATTATTTGGGAGCTAATAGACTCTTTTGATTTTACAGAAAGTTCAGGTTCTGGATGTAATTCAACTGTAGTTTCAGTTGTGTTTTTATTTCTCTTGTCTCTGGGTCTGGAAGCCATGGTTGGTGAAAAATTTTTAAGGTGTGCCGGTGAGTTTAAAAATTTATCCATATGTGAGTGAGTGATTTAGGAAAGAAAATTTCTGTGTTTCAATCGACAAGGAGAGATCCCCCCCTCGTGCGTGCTTTATTAAGTGCTTATTAGGGTGGTAGTGAGAGGAAAGGAAAAAAAAAAAAAAAAAAAAAAAAAAAAAAAGGGGGGGAGTGAGGGTAAATATTTGTGGAGAGGTAGGTGAGAAAGTGCGGGTGAGGGGAAGGACCCCCTAAGTGAGAGGGGAGGTAGGTGAAAAAAGGGGGGGGGGGGAAAGACCCCCTAAGTGAGAAGGTGTCTAATCAAGAAAGGTGTTAAGACCAGGGTTCACAGTCCCAGGGGATAGAGGATTATCTCTTTAAAAAATTACAACTTAGCGTGGTAGGCTCGGTTTAGCAATAAAGGGTCTGACCTGTTTTTTCCTTTCTAATCTTTACGATTGGAGGGTTCTCAGAGTAGTGTGTTGCATGCAGATTCAATCAAGTAAATTAAACATTTCTAATCTGAGTTTAAATTGTAGGAACTATATGTGAGCTCTCTTTCACTTAGTACCAGAAATGGTTACTTAGGGGAAACCTCAATAGCAATCATATACAGGGTAATGTTAGTTCATAGTTTTACATTCAACACTCTGCAGAAAAAGTTCAAGTTTACATAACAGCAATAACCCTCTCCTTTTCTTCCCTTTTTCTTTCCCTTCCCTCTCCTCTCTTCCCCTTTTCCTTTTCCTTTAAATAAATTCTATGTTTATGGGTATTTTTAATTGTATAAAACCCAGTAGGTGATAAGACCAGCACCTTTTAGGGATAGGGAATCCGAGTGTTTTAAAGTTAATATATAATGAACACCTCAAAAGGATACCCTTGTATCTCACCTATGAGTATTGTTAGCTTATTTTAACTTTTAATATTTTAGTTACTTTACCAGTTCAAACTAAATGTTAATATCCCCACAGCAAAAAATCAACCAGTAATAATTCTTTAGTTATATTGGAGAGCAATCAGCAAGTTTTTATCATGAGGGGTTAATAACTGCTGGTATTAATATTGCCCCTCTAGTAATAGATTAACTATATCAACAGAAATGCGTAATAGAACAAGCAAACTTTAAGCAAGCATTGTTGGTGTGGAGCAGTCCTCAGCATAACACTTAAAGTAAAGTTAGGAGAAAGTTAATCAGTCTTGGTATCAGATATAGTGCTTTGTCACAAGCAGTTGATGAAGCGAAAGTCGGCAATAGGCACAGCCGATTCTTTTTACTTAAGATAAATTTGAGCTATGGACTTGTGGATCACTTAGCTTGTAATGACTGGGGTGTCCAAATGTTAGCTGCAACTTAGAGTAGTGCTAAGACAGCGTTTTGTACCCCCTTATGCTGAGAGTTATTTCCTTGCAGGGAGTAAGTCACGTCTGGTTTGTGGGCATAGTTTAAGCAAGCAACTTATAGTTAAGCATAGTTAGTATGAAGCAGTCTTTAGTTTGCTTATTTATAGCCAGGTTAGAGGAAGGTTAGCCAGCATAAATGTCGAGATAGAGTTTTGTCTAAGAGAGTTCATGCAGCAAAAGACACAGAGAGTACTTTTTAGAGTAAATTATACTTGCGGTTATCCTTATCTTGTGGTAGTTGGAGTGCCCGGTTGCTCACTGCTGCTTGAGACAGTGCTGGAGCGGCGTCTTATGCCCCCACTCTCTGGGAGTTGTTTTCTTGCAGAGAGAGAGTCGCGCCTGGTGTGGCTGCACGGTAAAGTGGTAGGGATGATGTCAGCGTGTTCCGATAGCTGGCACAACTTTAGGCAGACAGCCCTCCTCTGAATCGCAGATCCTGCTCCGGTTCAACCAGCCACTTTCTCTCCGTTAGGTTTGGTCGCGCATTGCTTGGTCCCCGCCTCTTCCGTGTATGCGCTCACAGTCCTGCGACAGGTATCCGAGGGCTCAGCTGGGGATCGGGAATCTCAGCTCGCAGTACGTCAGGGAAGCGGGTGGGTCAGTCCAGCCAAAGTAAGAAGGAGGTAAGGTTTTCATGAAGCCTAGCTGGGCTTAAGTCGTTATCCTTTACCCCCGCCTAGAACCCAAATTGGGGGGGGGGGGGGAGACATTTAATATTCTGCCAATAGAGTTTGTGGTATTTCCAGGCTATCTACCCCCCTCTCGCAGCATCGGTGGGAGGGGGGGACTGCCTTATCAAAATCTTGTCCTGTGTGTGACCTTTCCACAGGTGTTCTTCGTGGGGTGTAACACACCGTGTGGTATCTTGTAGCGCAAGGATGAGACAGCGCTATGAGAGTTCCTCCCAACGGTATCCAGGCTGGGTGCAACGTTTCCCCTCGACTGCTGGGGCACCTGGCGCGTAGTCTACCGCCAAGGACTAATTACATGGAGGAGATGAACAGGGCTTGTGCAACACAGCCTCATGCACAAGCTCCTCCTCCGGAACTCTCTAGAGAATACAATTTTAAACAACTTTCCAGTTTACTTCTATTATTTAATTTGATTCCTTCTCTTGTTACCCTTTGCTGAAAGGTTTATCAAGGAAAGCTCAGGGGCAGCAGAGAACCTAGGTTCTAGCTGTTGATTGGTGGCTACATATATATATATATATATATATATATATATATTGATTATGATTGGCTCACCCATGTTTTCAGTTAGAAACCATTAGTGCATTGCTTCTCCTTCAACAAATGATACTAAGAGAATAAAACAGATTAGATAATATAAGTAAATTAAAAAGTTGTTTAAAATTGTATTCTCTATCTGAATCATGAAAGAATATTTTTGGGTTTCATGTCTCTTTAACTGCCAAAATATAATCAGGTTCTACACATGGGTATTAGCCAGGGGCTATACTAGAGGTAGCTATATGGCTGCAGCTGAACTTTTTTCCACCTGTGGTAAATGAACATTTACATTAATTTAACAAAAAACTTCTGTAAATATTCAGTATTTGCTTAGTCTTAAACAGAACAAATACTGAATAGTGCAGAAGACGAATATTCAGAAAAAAAAAATTGTATGAAACAAACCTTTCACTGCTGCACATGTCTTCTATTTTTCAATACATTTTTATACAGACAATTTAAAAAGACATCCACCCATATACAAAATCTGTAATATATCATCAGTATATATATATATATATATATATAAATATCTATCTATCGGTACACCCTGCATTCATTATTATCATATAAACACTGAGAATTAATGAAGATTTCATGTTTACAATCTTAACCATAATTGTTTTCATGTAAAAAAACTAACTACATTCCTTTTCAGAATTAAATAATTATTGGACTAGTTGATAGATACTCATGAGGTAACTGTTGTGTTGCATTGTAAAGGTCAAATTATGTTCAATATGTATTGATTATCTGATCAGCTATTTGTTTCCTGTGTCATTAGTGGACGTTCCTGTTATTAAATCTATAGTTGTGTGAGGTCACAATATCTCACATATTAAATGTAAAGCGGATAAACTAGAATCACAAATACAACATTGAGTAAACACACTTGTAAAACAGGTTATGTAAATGTTTGTAATTGTAAAATACCTAAATGTGTATTTTTATGGTAAACTACTGGATAGAAAGAAGGGCTGGATATGGGCGTTAGAGGATATTTCATTAATCTGGTCAGGAGGATAACGGCAGGAATGCATACCTATACCAGGAGCAGCAACACGCTACTGAGATCTAGCTTCTGATTGGTGGCTGCTCACATATGTCATTTATCATTGGCTGACCTGATGTGTTCAGCTAGCTCCCAGTAGTGTTTTGCTGCTACATCAGCAAAGGTTACCAAGAGAATGAAGCCAATTTTTGAATCATGAAATAAAAATGTTGGGTTTCATATCTCTTAATATTTCTTTTTTGATCGATGGGACTAATTATTTGATTACTTCTATAAATGTTGCAATTATACTTTTGTTTTACATTTTTACACTATGAAAACTATCTAATATATAATAGAATTCAATCAATAAAGAAGCAATTAAAACAGCGATACAATCAGCCCTGAATTTCATTAATTTCTTTCTTTTCTTTCTTGTATCCCAAGAGAAAGACTTGAGATTACCTCTTATACTTGTATAAAATGTGTTAGGTTTCAATTAGTACAACAACAATTAACTATCAGACATTGCAAGATCACAGCAAATTGGCTTTACCTAAAAAGTCCTAAATTAATTTCAAAAGAGGTTAAAAAAAAGTTACTTCTGTGGTTAGAAAAATGTATCCACATCTCTGGCCCATAGTAGCAAATCCGAGTGTTTATTTTTCTTCTGTTGGAATATTCAGACTGTTTTATTTGCAATGATTTAAGTTTATAATTTACTCCTTACTGTGGTTTTTATTTTCTGTTAGTAAAATAATTTGATCCAAAAATATAGATATAAAATTACTATTCCATATTCCTTAAATGAAGCTGAATGCTGTGGAAGGCTGAAGCAAAATAAGGGAGGTGTAAATAATTCCCAACTTCACTGATACGTTTTTTTTATACTCCAGTGCAAAGCTAATTCTGCGCTTCTTTGGCTGCTTAAATTTAAGCACTATTGTAAGTCATATTTCATTGAACGACTTGGCATGTGCATCAATCTAGGCTACACTCCATAATATTTCTGAAAGGTAAAAATCCAAAGTTTACAATAATTTACTGCTCAAACCTATATCGTTATAGAGAATAATGATATAGGTTTGAGCTGTAAATTGTTGTAAAATTTGTATTTTTTCAGAAATATTATGGAGTGAAAAATGTAAGAATCTATACTTATAGATCAGTTTTAATGTTGTATTAATTTGAGTGAAGTGACAACAAACTGAACAGACACTATTGGGTGGAAATTGCCATGGCAACTATTAACATATTGACTGGTTATATACTTTTCTTTCATGTCAGAGTACAGTTTTTGTCAGAGTGATGTGAAGAAAGTATCGCCTATTGATTTTTTATGGTTTCCCTCACGGGGAATCTTTTCAAGGGTTCTCTGTTATCAGTTGTAGGGATTCGTCTCCTACCTCCCTTTTCAGATCGACAAAATAATCTTATATACCTTTACCTCTGCTGATAGTTTTCAGTACTGGTTTGGCTATCTGCTATATGTGGATGGGTGTCTATCGGTAAGTATGTATCATTATTTAAGAAACTCTCAGATATGGTTTGGCACTTAATGTATTAATATAAAATTTTAAATATATATTTATTTTACTTTGCCATGAGTCAGGTCTATGTATATTTCCCTTTGCAGTCTGGCAGCTTTGTTATAGGAATCATGTTTAAGGAAGTTTGTCTTACCTGGGGTATAGTCTTTTTTCCAATTTGACTTTTTTTTTCTTTTGAAAAACTTGCGGGCAAATTAGGCTTGTGAGAGCGCAAAATGCTGTTATTTATTGCGTCATTCTCGGAGCGTGAATTTTTTGGTGTGAATTTGCGTCTGTAATGACACAAGTTCATCATTTCCTGCGTCTTAGTTGACACAAGGTTGTTTGGTGCAAAATTGTGTTTGTTATGACGCGAGATGCATCATTTCCGGATGTTTGTTGGCAGCAAAAAATGTTTTCAACTTCCTTTTGCGTTGTACGTCATACTTGGAGCCAAAAAATTTAATTTTATTTTACCCCACTTCCTATATGCTCCATGCCTTCTTTATGCTCAGAGGGCTATGTTATTTGCTTTTTTGTCAATTTTAGCATTTGCATTTTTTCCCATTCCTGAAACTGCTATATGTGGAAATAAGATATTTATTTTTTCTTTTATTTTCGACAAGATGTCTCAATCTGATAATCTGATCCTGTCTGAGAAGCTGCTGTTGGAACCATGCTGCCTGAACACAGTTCTACCAAAGCTAAGTGTATCTGTAATAATATAGTGGAGATTATATATCCAGCTGTAGTATGTAACAGTTGTCATGATAAGCTTTTGCATGCAGAAAATGTTTCTATTAGTGCTAGTACAGTATCTGTTATTCCTTCAATATCTAAAGTACATGATATCCCTGTTGATATTAAAAATTATGTTGCTAAAGCGATACAGAAGGCTATGACTGCTATATCGCCTTCAAATAAACGTAAAAGGTCTTTTAAAACTTCTCATAATACTGATGAAATTTGTAATGACCAACAACATACTGATATATCCACCTCTGATGAGGATCTCTCTGATTCAGAAGATCCTACTTTAGACATTGGCACTGATAAATTAACTTATCTTTTTAAGATTGACTATATTGGTTCTTTGTTAAAAGAAGTGTTGATAACTTTGGATATTGAGGAGTCTGGACCTCTTGATAATAAATCCAGTAAATGTTTAAATTCTGTCTATAAACCTCCTGTGATTACTCCTGAGGTTTTTCCTGTTCCTGATGCTATTTCTAATGTGATTGCTAAGAAATGGTCTAAGCCTGGTACTTCTTTTGTTCCTTCTTCAAGTTGTATCCTTTGCCAGTAGCTAAGTTAGAGTTTTGGTAAAAAGTCCCTAAGGTTGATGGGGCTATTTTTACTCTTGCTAAGCGTACTACTATTCCTATGGAAGGTAGTACCTCTTTCAAGGATCCTTTTGTCAAAAATCGGCAGATCAACTAGAATTCTCTATCAATTGAATAGAGGTAAATGTAACACTATTCAAGAAAGGAAACACTAGCTTCAAAGTGAATCCACATAGAACAGTGTAAGTTATTATTCAATACAGAAGTCAGGATATACTGACTGGTAACGTTATTAGATGTCTCTTTTGTCCTTATTGAAGAACAGGAGACAATATTGCCTTAATATGATTTAAAGTCATGAACAGGAATTGGTATACTTCTTAGAAATTAGCAGCTGAGATACACAGGAAATGACAGTTCAATTGATTAATCCAAACAGATCACAAGTTTGAAGCAGTGTTTCAAATAAACAAAATGTCCCAGATAACTCTTGTAATGTAATACTCAGATGGAGTACAGTTGACAACTTAATAGAAAAGTTTGCTAAGTACTCACAGTGTCTTGTTATGTGGCAGTGAAACTCCGGTGTCTGTACGAAAACTGGCAGCAATCCAGATACTTCCTGTCTGAACAGCGAGAGGAGTTGCAGGCTGTCAGAGTGACGTCAGCGGTTGAACGCTGTGAGAGAGCAGGGGAGAGATAACCGGAGAGCTGACAAGTTTCCAGGTTAAAAGGCACACTTATTGCAGATACGGTTAGTTACCCTGTGTTTGTAATAAAGCTGTCCAGAAGTAGGTCCTGTGTTAGAGATTCCAGGCTGTGAGAGGTTTTGAATTTATTGTATGATTAGGTTCTTTAGTAGTTCGGCAACAATTCCTCCTGTATAGGAAAACAAACAAGCTTTGTTAAGGAGAGTTCAGTTAGATAATGAATATCCAGTGAAACTAGGAAGTCTCAAGGAAAAGGCTCAGTGTTGCTCTGGCAAGGAGAAACAAAATACTAAGCAAGGTTAGTTAGGTATTCAGGTGTTATATAGGCGTTGTCAGAATATGATTGGTGATCCAATTAAGAGTAGAAACAACCTGATCCCTGACATGATCCCCCCGTTAAACAAGCTGATCCTCAGCTTGAGGCCGAGGAGAATCAGGGTATTTTTGATGGAACCTAGATACCAGTCTGGGGGCATATATATTACTCGATGGTTCCCAAGTATCGTCGTCCTGGGAGAAGTTTTTCCATCTCACCAGGTACTGTAGTTCCCCTTTGGAAAATCTTGAATCCAATATCTGATCAACTTCATAAACATCGGAATCCTGGAGTTGAATAGTTGAGGGTGTAAGAGATGATTTTAATCTGGTTGGAAAGTATGGTTTGAGGAGGGAAACATGGAAGGTAGCATGTATCTTCATGGAAGGTGGACGGTCCAAAGTAACTGCATTTGGACTGATTACTTTCAGAATAGTGAAGGGACCGCAATATTTTTGGGTTAACTTCCTACTGGGCACTTGTATCCTCAAGTTTCTGGTTGATAACCAGACTTGGTCTCCAGTTTTGTATTGAGGTGCTTCCCTGTGTCTTAAGTCGTAATGATGCTTTTGTGAATTCTGGGCTTTTTGGATGTTTTCCTTAATAAAATTGAAGTTGTCCATCAAAGAGTTATTGAACTCATCTACCAAGGGAGAATCAGAAGGAGTAGCAGAAAGTGAAGTGAAGGTGGGATGATAACCGTAGTTAGCAAAGAATGGTGTGAGTTTTGTCGAGGAATTCATTAGATTGTTGTAATTAAATTCAGCAGATGAGATAAATGATATCCAGTCATGTTGTTGATAGGCGCAAAAACATCGTAAATATTCATCCAACCATTGGTTGATTCTCTCAACTTGTCCGTTTGATTGTGGATGAAATGATGTTGTAAACTGATGTTTTATGTTGAGGGATTTACAGAGGCATTGCCAAAACCGTGAAGTGAATTGCGAACCCCGATCGGAAATGATGATATTGGGAACCCCATGTAACTTGATGATGTGATCAATAAATAGTCTTGCAGTTTCAGGTGCTGTTGGGAGTTTATGGAACGGTAGAAAATGGGCCATTTTAGAGAAACTATCAACAACTACCATTATGGTGGTAAAATTCCTTGAAGGTGGTAGATCAATGATAAAATCTATGCCAACTTGTTTCCAGGGTCTATCTGAAACAGGTAAAGGCATGAGTAATCCGTATGGGCTTTTTTTTTCTGTTTTACAGGTTTGGCAAGTAAGGCAAGTTTTTATGTAATCTGATATAGACTTTTTCATGTCTGGCCACCAATAAGTTCTGCTTAATAACTCCAATGTTCGCCTTTCTCCTGGATGACCAGCCATAGGAGAATCGTGCTGTTCTTGCAAAACTTGAGGTCTTAAAGGTTCGGGTACGAAAATCCGATCTTTGTAGTAGAAAACTCCATTGCGGTTGACAAAAGTTGTCTTGGTTTCTGGTAGTGGTAAATATGAAAACTTTTGTATATCCTTTAGGAAATCCGAGGTTAAACCTATGAATCGTTCAGTAGGTATGATAATGGTTGGATTGGTATTCTGTGAAGAATGAGTAGTCTGACGTGAGAGAGCATCTGCTTTTCCGTTTTTATCAGCTGGACGATAAAGTATCTGAAAATCAAAACGTGCGAAATAGAGACTCCACCTGACTTGTCTGGAGGAGAGGGTCTTATTATTTTGGAGATATTGTAGGTTTTTGTGATCAGTGTATATTATGAAAGTTTTCTTTGCACCCTCCAGGAGGTGCCTCCAAAATTCCAATGACTTTCGGATTGCTAGCAATTCTTTGTCTCCGATTGCGTAGTTCTTTTCAGCTGGAGTCATAGACTTCGAGAAAAATGAAATTGGATGTAGAGGTTCATGGGGCCCCTTTTGTTGGGATAATACTGCACCTATGGCGTAATCCGAAGAGTCCACCTCAAGAACATACTGGAGATCGGGATTCGGTAAATGTAAAACAGGAGCTTCAGTGAACAACGTTTTTAGTAGTTCGAAGACTGTAGAATGCTTTGGTTCCCAAATAAATGGCTGCGTCGTACCTGTGAGTTGAGTTAAAGGTTTGACTATTCTAGAAAAATTCCTTATGAACTTTCTATAATAATTAGCGAATCCGAGAAATCTCTGTAAGGATTTTCGGTCTTGGGGTTGTGGCCAGTTCTTAACAGCTTCTACCTTTTGAGACTGCATCTGAATACCTTCTGAAGAGATGGTATAACCTAAAAAAGAGATGGTAGATTGGTGGAATGAGCATTTCTCAAGCTTAGCATATAACTTATGAACCTTCAGTCGAGCCAGGACCCATCGGACATGTTTTATATGATCTTTGATGTTCTGCGAGTAAATCAGGATGTCGTCTAGATAGACAACAAGGCAAACATCTAAGAGATCTCGAAATATATCGTTTATAAAGTGCTGAAAGGTTGCGGGGGCATTACAAAGGCCGAATGGCATCACTAGGTATTCAAATAACCCGTATCTTGTTCTAAAAGCAGTGAGCCATTCGTCGCCTTCCCTAATGCGAATTAGGTTGTAAGCCCCACGCAAATCCAGTTTAGTGAATATTGTAGCGTCAGTTAACCGTTCAATCATTTCTGGTATTAAAGGGAGTGGATACCGATTTTTTACAGTACGTTTATTGAGCTCCCTGTAGTCGATGATGGGACGAAGAGTTGAATCTTTGTTGGTCACGAAAAACATTCCGGCTGCTGCAGGTGAGGTGGATGGTCGGATAAAACCTTTCTTAAGATTGTCTTGTAAATAGACCTTTAAATGTTCTAATTCAGGTTGACTAAGTGGGTAAAGATGACCTACTGGTAAGGTAGATCCAGGAATGAGTTCTATTGGGCAGTCGTATACCCGATGAGGTGGTAAGGAGTCGGCCTCCACCTTGCTGAATACTTCCTGAAAATCCAAATAGTGATGTGGTATACTAGGTAATTCTGTACTAGTTTGTAAAACCACAGGTTGAGGGAAACAGGTGTTTTTACAAAATGATGACTGAAAAGACATGGTGAGTGAAGTCCAATCTATGGTGGGATTATGTAATTGCAACCAGTAGAGACCTAAAACAACTTGGAAATGAGGGGACGGTATGACATCAAAAGTAATATATTCATAATGTCCCTCTTGAGTAGTAACTAATAACGGAACTGTATGATGTGTAATAGGACCATTTACTAAAACAGAGCCATCAATAACCTTGAGTGAGACAGGGTGGTTTTTTGCAACAGTGGGTATTTTATTATTTAGTACAGTAGTTTTATCGATGAAATTCCCAAACGCTCCGGAATCCACAATGGCATTGATTGGCAATCGTCTAAGGTCCCACTGTAATAAAATAGATAAATTGCAGTAAGGTAAAGGTTTTATTACTTTGGTTGTAGAAGTTAAAATAGTAGACTTACTCTTTTTGGTCTTGCGAAGTACAGGACAGTCTGTGACCATATGATTGGGGTTAGCACAGTACATACATAGCTGATTTGTCCGTCTTCTCTGTCTTTCTTCTGCAGTAAGTGGTCCTCTAATAACTCCTATCTCCATAGGAGTGGACTGATCTGATGTTGTGGCTTTTGAGTGAGAGGTGTTATATGATGGTTGTTTGAGAGGACTGTCAGCATGACTGCGTTCCATCTTGCGTTCTCTGAGTCTACGATCTATTTGCGTGGATAGTTTCATTAAAGCATCTAGAGTACTTGGCATTTCTATCCTCGCAAGTTCATCCTTAACTTGATCTGATAAGCCAAGTCTAAACTGATTCCGGAGTGAAACCAGACTCCAAGCTGAATCAGAGGCATATAATTTAAATTCTGTAATATAATCCTCGACGGATCTCTTCCCTTGTCTAAGATTTCTCATCTTTTGTTCAGCAGAGAGTTGAATATCAGAGTCACTGTATAATTCATCCATAGCTGAGAAGAATCCGGAAAAAGAATTAATTAATGGATCATTACTTTCATATAGGTGGTCTGCCCATACCCTGGGTTCTGACCTGAGGAAAGATATAGTGGAAAGTACCCTGACCGTGTCTGTAGGGTAGGTGTGAGGTTTCAAGTTAAATAGGAGGTGACATGCATTTTTTAATTGTCTGTATGTTCTCCTATCACCAGAAAAAAATTCGGGTAAACTAACCTGTGGTTCCACAGTGGGGGTGCGTTGTTCTTTTAGATCTTTTATTAATTCCCTGAGAACCTGTGTTTCTAGTTGCAGATCAAGTATTGCCTGCCCCATTTTATCCTAGATTAGGATATATAGGAGCGCCACTGGCTAAGATATACCACAGGAGTCAAAATATTAAAATCAAATATTTATACAAGTCTTTAATAATTGACAAAAAATGACAAAATTTGACAAAAATTAACAAAAATTAACAAATGATGAGATCAGAATGTTGAACCAAACTAATAAACTCACTATAGTACAGAATCTAGGGAAAATAACCCTTTAATTCCTACTACATGAATATAATCCAGAAATGGATTGGTACAGCTCATAAATTTAAATAGAGTCGTGAAACATAAGTGTCAATATAACCATAAAAATGAAAAACTGATTTCAAATAAAGAAAAAAATATAATAGTGAAGATAACAATCCAATTAAGGATTAGTTTCTTAGTGAAGGACCCATATTTTGAGCCTCAAAATAAATTCATTTATCAAATTTGGAATAGATAGTGATAGAAAATGGGATAAAAAATGTATAAATATATAGGAACAAATCAAATCCCTGCAATATATAATACTCTTGAGTGTAATGTGCAATAATATAGTACAATCCAAAAATAAGTGAATTAAAACAATACAATCAAATTATTCAATCAATGCAATACTATCAAAGTTGGGTGGGTCTCACCATTTAAAAACCTAAAACTCAACTAGGCTGGTACCAGCTGTAATTCTATTAGCTTTGGGACACACTGGTCTATTCAAATAATAAACTTACATAATAATTGATATAAATCTAGTTATAAATTCATATCAAGTAACAAATTTTTCCAATAATTGATATAAATCTAATTATAAATTCATATCAAATAACAAATTAAAAAACAAAAAAACAATTAAAACATTTTAAATGATTGAATGAAATTATTGAATGAAATTATAAAAACGAGTAAGAAAAAATTGTCCAAAAAATATATATATCAAATCCTGATGAAATGTAAATGGTAGTTCCTTCCTTAAAAGTAAAAGTCCTTGAGTCTATTGAAGTCCAAAGTCCTAATCCTTTGATAGATGTGTATACATAAAAAACCTAGAAAAAAGGAAAAAAGTGCACTAAACAAAATGTGCTTACTGGGTATGGACTATTGGAAATAGTCTTACCGTTCAAAAAGCCCGGTCCTGGATATGATTAGCCTCTCAATCTTAATTTTCGGATGACGACTATCCGAAAATTAAGATTGAGAGGCTAATCATATCCAGGACCGGGCTTTTTGAACGGTAAGACTATTTCCAATAGTCCATACCCAGTAAGCACATTTTGTTTAGTGCACTTTTTTCCTTTTTTCTAGGTTTTTTATGTATACACATCTATCAAAGGATTAGGACTTTGGACTTCAATAGACTCAAGGACTTTTACTTTTAAGGAAGGAACTACCATTTACATTTCATCAGGATTTGATATATATATTTTTTGGACAATTTTTTCTTACTCGTTTTTATAATTTCATTCAATAATTTCATTCAATCATTTAAAATGTTTTAATTGTTTTTTTGTTTTTTAATTTGTTATTTGATATGAATTTATAATTAGATTTATATCAATTATTGGAAAAATTTGTTACTTGATATGAATTTATAACTAGATTTATATCAATTATTATGTAAGTTTATTATTTGAATAGACCAGTGTGTCCCAAAGCTAATAGAATTACAGCTGGTACCAGCCTAGTTGAGTTTTAGGTTTTTAAATGGTGAGACCCACCCAACTTTGATAGTATTGCATTGATTGAATAATTTGATTGTATTGTTTTAATTCACTTATTTTTGGATTGTACTATATTATTGCACATTACACTCAAGAGTATTATATATTGCAGGGATTTGATTTGTTCCTATATATTTATACATTTTTTATCCCATTTTCTATCACTATCTATTCCAAATTTGATAAATGAATTTATTTTGAGGCTCAAAATATGGGTCCTTCACTAAGAAACTAATCCTTAATTGGATTGTTATCTTCACTATTATATTTTTTTCTTTATTTGAAATCAGTTTTTCATTTTTATGGTTATATTGACACTTATGTTTCACGACTCTATTTAAATTTATGAGCTGTACCAATCCATTTCTGGATTATATTCATGTAGTAGGAATTAAAGGGTTATTTTCCCTAGATTCTGTACTATAGTGAGTTTATTAGTTTGGTTCAACATTCTGATCTCATCATTTGTTAATTTTTGTTAATTTTTGTCAAATTTTGTCATTTTTTGTCAATTATTAAAGACTTGTATAAATATTTGATTTTAATATTTTGACTCCTGTGGTATATCTTAGCCAGTGGCGCTCCTATATATCCTAATCTATGTTCTGTTCTTTAGACCTATTTAGGGGGTCTTTATTATAGTGAGCAGATATCAGTCCTGGGCGCTGGTTACTTATTTTTATACAGAATTGCCCCATTTTATCCACCTTTTGATTTAAATTGAAAACAAACTGAGGAACTTCAGCAGGATCCATAGCTGCTGTATGTTTTCTTTTTAAGGCTAAGTATTATGTCAAAAATCGGCAGATCAACTAGAATTCTCTATCAATTGAATAGAGGTAAATGTAACACTATTCAAGAAAGGAAACACTAGCTTCAAAGTGAATCCACATAGAACAGTGTAAGTTATTATTCAATACAGAAGTCAGGATATACTGACTGGTAACGTTATTAGATGTCTCTTTTGTCCTTATTGAAGAACAGGAGACAATATTGCCTTAATATGATTTAAAGTCATGAACAGGAATTGGTATACTTCTTAGAAATTAGCAGCTGAGATACACAGGAAATGACAGTTCAATTGATTAATCCAAACAGATCACAAGTTTGAAGCAGTGTTTCAAATAAACAAAATGTCCCAGATAACTCTTGTAATGTAATACTCAGATGGAGTACAGTTGACAACTTAATAGAAAAGTTTGCTAAGTACTCACAGTGTCTTGTTATGTGGCAGTGAAACTCCGGTGTCTGTACGAAAACTGGCAGCAATCCAGATACTTCCTGTCTGAACAGCGAGAGGAGTTGCAGGCTGTCAGAGTGACATCAGCGGTTGAACGCTGTGAGAGAGCAGGGGAGAGATAACCGGAGAGCTGACAAGTTTCCAGGTTAAAAGGCACACTTACTGCAGATACGGTTAGTTACCCTGTGTTTGTAATAAAGCTGTCCAGAAGTAGGTCCTGTGTTAGAGATTCCAGGCTGTGAGAGGTTTTGAATTTATTGTATGATTAGGTTCTTTAGTAGTTCGGCAACAATTCCTCCTGTATAGGAAAACAAACAAGCTTTGTTAAGGAGAGTTCAGTTAGATAATGAATATCCAGTGAAACTAGGAAGTCTCAAGGAAAAGGCTCAGTGTTGCTCTGGCAAGGAGAAACAAAATACTAAGCAAGGTTAGTTAGGTATTCAGGTGTTATATAGGCGTTGTCAGAATATGATTGGTGATCCAATTAAGAGTAGAAACAACCTGATCCCTGACACCTTTAGATAGGAAAATTGAATCTTATCTAAGGAAAGCTTATTTACATTCTGGCTATATTTTCAGACCTGCCATTTCTATAGTGGATATTGTGGCTGCATCAACTTTTTGGTTGGATAGCTTAGTGCATCAGGGAAAAAGATTCTGATTTTTATAACATTGTTTGTTTACTTCAACATGCTAATCATTTTATCTGTGATGCTATTTTTGATATCATCAAGATTGATGTTAAATCTATGTATTTGGCTATTTTAGCTAGAAGAGCTTTATGGCTCAAATCATGGAATGCTGACATGGTATATAAATCTAGGTTACTATCTCTATCATTCCAGGGTAATAATTTGTTTGGTTCCCAGTTGGATTCTATTATTTCTACTATTACTGGGGGAAGGGAGTTTTTTTTTACCCAAGATAAAAAGTCTAAGGGTAAATCTAAAGCTTCTAATCGGTTTTGTTCCTTTCATTAGAATAGAGAACAGAAACCATTCCTTCCCTTAAGGACTCTTGCTCCAATTGGAAGCCATCTTCGAGTTGGAATAAATCCAAGCCTTATAAGAAGCCACTGCCAGCCCCCAAGACTGCATGAAGGTGAGGCCCTCAATCCAGTTCTGCTGGTGTGGGGCAGATTGAAATTATTTTAAGACATTTGGGCAGGTTCCGTTCAGAATCATTGAATTCAGAATATTGTCTCTCAGGGGTATCGAATAGGTTTCAGAATAAGACCTTCTGTGAGGAGATTTTTTCTCTCTCACGTTCCAACAAATCATGTGAAAGTTCAGGCCTTTCTGAAGTGTGTTTCAGATCTAGAGCTTTCAGGGGTAATTGTACCAGTTCCGCCTCTGGAACAGGGTCTTGGTTTTTATTCAAATCTAATCATTGTCCCAAAGAAGGAAAATTCTTTCAGACAAGTTCTGGATCTCAAGTTTTTGCATCAATTTGTAAGGGTCCCAACTTTCAAGATGGTGACTATAAGGACTATTCTGCCTTTTGTTCAGCAAGGTCATTACATGTCCTCAATAGACTTACAGGATGCGTACCTTCACATTCCGATTCATCCAGACCACTATCGGTTTCTCAGATTCTCCTTTCTAGACAAGCATTATCAATTTGTTGCTCTTCCATTTGGCCTAGCAATAGCTCCAAGAATCTTTTCGAAGGTTCTCGGTGCCCTTCTATCTGTATTTAGAGAGCAGTGTATTGTGGTGTTTTCTTATTTGGATGATATCTTGGTACTGGCTCAATCTTTTCTTTTAGCTGAATCTCACACAAATCAACTTGTGTTGTTTCTTCAAAAACATGGTTGGAGGATCAATGTACCAAAGAGTTTCCTGATTCCTCAGACAAGGGTCACCTTTTTAGGTTTCCAGAAAGATTCAGTGTCCATGACTCTGTCTTTAACAGACAAGAGACGAATGAAATTGGTTTCTGCCTGTCGAAACCTTTAGTCTCGATCATTCCCTTCAGTGGCTATGTGCATGGAAGTTTTAGGTCTCCTGACTGCAGCATCGGACACGATCTCCTTTGCTCATTTTCATATGAGACCTCTGCAGCTTTGCATGCTGAATCAGTGGTGTGGGGATTATACTCGGATATCACAATTGATATACTTAGATCCCAATATTCAACTCTCTCTGTCCTGGTGGTTGGACCATCATCGGATTATTCAAGGGGCCTCTTTTGTTCGTCCTTCCTGGACTGTGATTTCAACAGATGCAAGTCTCACAGGTTGGAGAGCTGTCTGGGGGTCTCTGACAGCACAAGTAGTTTGAAATCCTGAAGAGGCGAGGTTACCAATCAATATTTTAGAACTCCATGTTATTTTCAGGGCTCTTCAGGCTTGGCTTCTATTAAAGAGAGAATCATTAATTTGTTTTCAGACAGACAAAATCACAACTGTGGCATATGTCAATCATCAGGGTGGGAGTCTTTTAGCGATGAAAGAAGTATCTCAGATATTTTCTTGGACGACTCCTGTCTAATTTCTGCAATACATATCCCAGGTGTAGACAATTGGGAAATGGATTAACTCAGTCGTCAGTCTTTACATCCAGGGGAGTGGTCTCTCCATCCAGATATATTTTGTCAAATTGTACAGATGTGGGTTCTTCCCAAAATAGATCTGATGGCTTCCCATCTAAACAAGAAGCTTCCCAGATACCTTTCCAGGCAGAGATGGTGTATGCATTAGCAGTTCCTTGGTTTTAACAACCTGCTTACATTTTTCCGCCTCTAGTTCTTCTTCCAAGGGTGATTTCCAAGATCATAATGGAACAATCGCATGTGTTTCTGATAGCACCAGCATGGCCTCACAGATTATGGTATGCGGATCTTGTCCGGATGTCCAGTTGCAAATCTTGGCCACTTCCTTTAAGGCCAAACCTTCTGAGGTCTTGGCCACTTCCTTTAAGGAGAAACCTTCTGAGGCCTATTTATCATATGTCTGTCGGACCTGATCCGACAGTGCGGATCAGGTCCGACAGACATCGCTGAATGCAGAGAGCAATACGCTCTCCGTATTCAGCATTGCACCAGCAGCTCACAATCGGCCTCCAGCAGGGAGGTGTCAAGCAACCCGATCGTATTTGATCGGGTTGAATTATGGTGATTCCTGTCCACCTCATCAGAGCAGGCGGACAGGGTTATGGAGCAATGGTCTTTAGACCACTGCTCCATAACTTGTGTTTCTGGTGAGTCTGAAGACTCGCCAGAAACACGGCTCTTCAAGCTCCATACGGAGCTTGATAAATGTGCCTCTCTGTCTCAAGGGCCGTTTTTCCATAAGGATCTCAAATCGATAAATTGGAAGGTATGGAAATTGAACGATAAGTGCTTAGTCATAGAGGTTTCTCTGACTCAGTCATTAATACTATGCTACAGGCTCGTAAGTCTGTTCCAAGGAAGATTTATTATCGGGTTTGGAAAACCTATATTTCATGGTGTTTTTCCCATAAATTATTTTGGCATTCTTTTAGAATTCCTAGAATTTTACAGTTTCTTCAGGATGGTTTGGATAAAGGTTTGTCTGCAAGTACATTGAAGGGACAAATCTCTGCTCTTTCTGTTTTATTTCATAGAAAGATTGCTAAACTTCCTGATATTCACTGTTTTGTTCAGGCTTTGGTTTGTATCAAGCCTGTTGTTAAATCAATCTCTCCTCCTTGGAGTCTTAATTTGCTTTTGAAGGCTTTGCAGGCTCCTCCTTTTGAGCCCATGCATTTTTTGGACATTAAACTACTTTCTTGGAAAGTGTTGTTTCTTTTGGCTATATCTTCAGCTAGAAGAGTTTCCGATTCCAAATTGTCTGCTCTCTCTTGTGAGTCTCCTTTTCTGATTTTCCATCAGGATAAGTCTGCTTTGCGGATTTCGTTTAAATATCTTCCTAAGGTTGTGAATTATAACAACATAAGTAGGAAAATTGTTGTTCCTTCCTTGTGTCCTAATCCTAAGAATACTCTTGAAAGATCTTTACATTCTTTGGATGTTGTAAGAGCTTTAAAATATTATGTCGAAGCTACTAAAGATTTCAGGAAGTCTTCTAGTCTATTTGTTGTTTTTCTGGTCCTAGGAAAGGTCAGAAAGCCTCTGCCATTTCTTTGGCATCTTGGCTAAAACTTTTGATTCACAAGGCTTTTTTGGAGGCGGGACAGTCTCCGCCTCAGAGAACTACAGCTCATTCTACTAGATCAGTCGCCACTTTTTGGGCTTTAAGAAAGAAGCTTCGGTTGATCAGATTTGCAAAGCAGCAACTTGGTCTTCTTTGCATACATTTACTAAATTTTACCATTTTGATGTATTTGCTTCTTCTGAAGCAGTCTTTGGTAGAAAAGTTCTTCAGGCAGCTGTCTCAGTTTGATTCTTCTGCTTATGATTTAAGTTGTTTTCTTGCAATGTATGTGAAATTTATGAGAAAGACTTATTTTTTTGTGGATTTATTTTTTTTAGTGGAAATAGCTGTTTTTATTTTATCCCTCCCTTTCTAGTGACTCTTCTGTGGTCTTCCACATCTTGGGTATTTCTATTCCATACATCACTAGCTCATGGACTCTTGCCAATAACATGAAAGAAAACATAATTTAAGAACTTACCTGATAAATTAATTTATTTCATATTGGCAAGAGTTCATGAGGCCCACTCTTTTTTTGGTGCTTATGGTTTTGTATAAAAGCACAATTTTATTTCCAGTTCCTCTTTTTGTATGCTTTTTTACTCCTTATTTTATCACCCCACTACTTGACTATTCGTTAAACTGAATTGTGGGTGTGGTGAGGGGTGTATTTATAGGCATTTTGAGGTTTGGGAAACTTTGCCCCTCCTGGTAGGATTGTATATCCAATACGTCACTAGCTCATGGACTCTTGCCAAAATGAAAGAAATTAATTTATCAGGTAAGTTCTTACATAAATTATGTTTTTTTACCGCCACATGTGTAGTAAATATATTTATAAGATGTTATTGGTTAATGGTAGATATAGCAACAATATACTGATTGGTGAGGATGTATTTAAAAATGGATTCCAACAAGGAGATACTATATGCCTGATGAAATGGCGTTTAACCACAAAGAAATGCGAAGTGTTGAAATGTGTGTGCTATAGCACTTTTATGGTATTATTATTATCAGGTATTTGTAGAACACCAACAGATTCCGCAGAGCTAGTGGTATGTTTTAAATTTTTATTAAAGTGTTTTTAAGCAAATCGACACACTTGTTTGGAAATTATTAATACTGATCCAAGCGATCCTGCTCAAGACCGGCAACCTGGCAAGGAGAGCGGTGACGGATTAGTGAGCTGGGGCACTATAATTGTCCAGCACACTTGAATAAGCACATAATAGTGCTGCTACATTTGTGAGCATACACTGATTATTGTGGCAATTGATATACACAATTTGAGTGATATCTTGCACTAGGAGGTGCACTCTCTTTTTTTTATTTGTCCATAAATGTTTGTAATTGCCTCCTTTATTCAAGTTTTTAGGCAAAATAATATTGTTTTTATGTAAAAATATGCAGTTGTTGCTTATTGCTCAGATGAAGGATTATGTCCAAAAACATGTAGGTATAGTTTTCTGTGTGTGCTTAATAATACTTCGGTACAGTTTAAGGATTGAAGTAGGGGTAGAGTATGCTTATATACATATATATTTATATTTGCTGCGTGACTTACCCCCATCACTGTATTAGTTCTCATTCTGTGTCTCACGGCATGAGAGCAAGGCTCCCATTGGAGTCTATGGAAGCGTGCTCTCTTAATCTAGCCGCACTATAACACAAATAATACTAATTCAAAACTAATGCAACATCAGTATAGGGAAAAATACAACATACATAAAACTGTATACTATCTGAAAACCCACAGAAGTAATCAGTATTGACACATCTTTACCATCATGCACCTTTTTTATAAGTTAGGCTCTTTGCTTATGGGTAAAATTGGAACATTTTACCCTCCACCATGCTGTAGAAAGAAAATGATTTTTGTTGTAAGGTAAACAGGTGCACAAATTTCAATGTGTGTGGATTGTTGGTTAAACATACAACATTTATTTATGCTAAAATATATATATATCAAATGTTATTTTGAATTATAATCTTAAAATATGTAATGTATCATTTAAATATTCAAATAATTAACATTCAAATTTTGATTCTCATAAGCTCAACTGAAGACTTTCAGAATCAATATTTAGATTTAATACTCCAATGAAACCATTTGTGTTATAAAAACGTGTATGGCAGAACATATGTCAATGGGAACATTTTTTCTTTACTTGAATGTCAAAATGTTGACCTTTGACCATTCTATTCAAGAATAGATAGACCTTGTAGATGCTTCTTAAAGAATTCCTAAGTGCCAAATTTTTTCATTTTTTCCTCCATTTCTCTTTGCCAAGGTGCCAGGTGAATTGCATTCATGTTGCTGTCTTGTTAAATGTAACAGCTTGACACACAGAATTCTCCGGTCTTGTGAAATTGGCTGACTTCCTGAGCAATAAAGCAGATACAGAACAGCACGGAAGCCCAACCTGCTGAGACTTAAGTACTGTAAATGTTTCATTTTTCTAGTTTGTATGAACCTTAACAATGTGACAGGTGGATACTTGAAGAAAAAGAAGAAGGAAAAATCAGAACTGAAAAGAAAACAGGTGGATCGTCTTAAGGAATTCACAATATAACCGAAAAAAACATTAGAATCTGAGAACAGCATTATCCACATTTGTGCATTTATAATAAAAGAATGAAGACATTATACATAAATCATTTTTTGCAGACAATGAACATAACAATTTACTGAATATTTGCCCATATATTTTTCTTGTAATTACTTGATTCATAATAAATTTAAAAATGCCACTATTACATTTAACTCTTTGAAGCTGCAGAGGTAAAAAGCTATTTAAGGAAAAATTATTTAAAGGGACATTAAACACATACAGCTAGATTACAAGTTTTGCGTTATGACTCAAATAGCATAGTTACAGTGGAGCAAAAAAGTATTTAGTCAGCCACCAATTGTGCAAGTTCTCCCACTTAAGAAGATGAGAGAGGCCTGTAATTTTCATCATAGGTATACCTCAACTATGAGAGACAAAATGTGGAAACAAATCCAGACAATCACATTGTCTGATTTGGATAGAATTTATTTGCAAAGTATGGTGGAAAATAAGTATTTGGTCACCTACAAACAAGCAAGATTTCTGGCTCTCACAGACCTGTGTCTTCTTCTTTAAGAGGCTCCTCTGTCCTCCACTCATTGCCTGTATTAATGGCACCTGTTTGAACTTGTTATCAGTATAAAAGACACCTGTCCACAACCTCAAACAATCACACTCCAAACTCCACTATGGTGAAGACCAAAGAGCTGTCGAAGGACACCAGAAACAAAATTGTAGACCTGCACCAGACTGGGAAGACTGAATCTGCAATAGGCAAGCAGCTTGGTGTGAAGAAATCAACTGTGGGAGCAATAATTATAAAATGGAAGACATACAAGACCACTGATAATCTCACTCGATCTGGGGCTCCATGCAAGATCTCACCCATCCCTGTGGGTTTTAAAATTCGCCTGCCTATTGAAGTCAATGGCGGTTCGCCCGGTTCGCCCGTTCGCGAACTTTTGCGGAAGTTCGCGTTCGCTGTTAGCGAACGCAACATTTTAGGTTCGCGACATCACTAGTGACAACCTTGTGAAGACTTACAGAAAATGTTTGACCTCTGTCATTGCCAAAAAGGATATATAACAAAGCATTGAGATGAATTTTTGATATTGACCAAATACTTATTTTCCACCATAATTTGCAAATAAATTCTTTCCAAATCAGACAATGTGATTGTCTGGATTTGTTCCTACATTTTGTCTCTCATAGTTGAGGTATACCTATGATAAAAATTACAGGCCTCTCTCATCTTCTTAAGTGGGAGAACTTGCACAATTGCTGGCTGACTAAATATTTTTTTGCCCCACTGTATGCTTCATAACGATGCTTTTACCCTAACGCCGCTATTACAAGTCTTGTCAGAATAGGTGTACCGCACACCTTTTTGGCTGTCACGCAACGTCAGTACCACACTTTAAGAAAAGTCCTTTTTCAATGAGACTTTCATCATAGCGCCGGTATTATGAGTTTTACTGTGAGGCCAAAAAGTGAGCGGTACAGCCTAAAATGACAAGATCCGTACCGCCATCTAAAGTTAGTAGTTATAAGTTTTACACAACAAAGCTGTAGCATAAAACTCATAACTAAACTGTCACAAAGTAAACTAACACCCATAAACTACCTATTAACCCCTAAACTGAGGCCCTCCCACATCGCAAACACTAAAATAAAATTATTAACCCCTAATCTGCCATTCCAAACATCGTCGCCACTTAAAAAATGTATTAACCCCTATTTCGAAAAATCAGAAATATATCAGAGATTTTTCTGTTTCTTTATTTGACCGCTAGGGGTCAATTCATCAGAGCCACAGGTCCCTCAAAATAGTAGGCGCTCAGTGTACCATCACATTAACCCCTATTTCGCCACTCCCCGACATCGTCGCCACTATAATAAAATTATTAACCCCTAAACCGCCGCCCTCCCGCATCGCAAACACTTTTTAAATATTATTAACCCCTAATCTGCCGTCCGCCCACACCGCCGCTATAATAAACCGATTAACCACTAATAAACCTATTAACCACTATAAACCGCAAGCCCCCCACAACGAAATATACTAAATTAAACTATTAACCCCTAAACCTCTGGCCTCCCACATCACAACATATATAGATTAACCCCTAAACCTAACCCTAACGTAACCCTAAGCATAACCCTAACCCTAATACCCCCTAACTTAAATATAATTAAAATAAATCTAAATAAACCTTACAATTATTACCTAAAAAAATCCTATTTAAAACTAAATACATACTTACCTGTTAAATAAAACCTAAGCTAGCTACAAAATAACTGATTGTTATATTGTAGCTATCTAAGGTTTTATTTTTATTTCACAGGTAAGTTTGTATTTATTTTAACTAGGTAGACTAGTTAGTAATTAGTTATTAACTATTTACTAACTACCTAGTTAAAACAAATACAAAGTTACTTGTAAAACATAACCTAACCTGCCTTACACTAAAAACTAACATTACAGTAAAATAAATTAAATTAATCAAATAGAATTATCTAAATTACCAAAAAAATAAACACTAATATACACAAAATAAAAAACAAAATTATCAAAAATTAAAATGAATTACTCCTAATCTAATAGCCTTATCAAAATAAAAAAGCCCCCCCCCCAAAATAAAAAAAATCCCTAGCCTACACTAAACTGCCAAAGGCCCTTAAATGGGCCTTTTGCGGGGCATTGCCCCACAGAATTCAGCTCTTTTACCTGTAAAAAAAATACAAACAACCCACAACCCACACAACCAAACCCCCCAAATAAAAACCTATCTAAATAAATCTAAGATAACCATTGCCCTGAAAAGGGCATTTGGATGGGCATTGCTCTTAAAAGGGCATTTAACTCTTTTAAATTGCCCAAACCCTAAGCTAAAAATAAAACCCACCCAATAAACCCTTAAAAAAACACTAACCCCCGACGATCCACTTACAGTTTTCGAAGACCGTACATCCATCCTCATCCAGGCAGCAGAAGTCTTCATCCAAGCGGGCAGAAGTCCTCCTCAAAGCCGGCAGAAGTCTTCATCCAAGCAGCAGAAGTCTTCATCCAAGTGGCAGAAGTCTTCATCCAGACGGCATCTTCTATCTTCATCCATCCGGCGTGGAGCGGGTCCATCTTCAAGACATCTGATCGTCACTGGAAAATTAAGTTTCCCTTTAAGTGACATCATCCAAGATGGCATCCCTTACATTCCAATTGGCTGATAGAATTCTATCAACCAATAGGAATTAAAAAGGAAAAAATCCTATTGGCTGTTGCAATCAGCTAATACGATTGAGCTTTCATCCTATTGGCTGATCCAATCAGCCAATATGATTGAGCTTGCATTCTATTGGCTGATTGGAATATCCAATAGAATGTAAGCTCAATCCTATTGGCTGATTGGATCAGCCAATACGATCAAAGCTCAATCCTATTGGCTGATTGCAACAGCCAATAGGATTTTTCCCCTTTAATTCCTATTGGCTGATAGAATTCTATCAGCCAATCGGAATTTAAGGGACGCCATCTTGGATGACATCACTTAAAGGGAAACTTCACTTTCCAGCGACGATCGGAAGAAGAGGATGCTCCGTGCCGGATGTCTTGAAGATGGACCCGCTTCGTGCCGGATGGATGAAGATAGAAGAGGCCGCCTGGATGAAGACTTCTGACGCTTGGATGAAGACTTCTGCCCGCTTGGATAAAGACTTCTAACCGCTTCGAGGAGGACTTCTGACCACTTGGATGAAGACTTCTGCCGGCTTCGATGAGGAATTCTGCCGCCTGGATGAGAATGGATGTCCGGTCTTCGAAAACTGTAAGTGGATTGTCGGGGGTTAGTGTTAGTTTTTTTTTAAGGGTTTATTGGGTGGATTTTATTTTTAGCTTAGGGTTTGGGCAATGTAAAAGAGCTAAATGCCCTTTTAAGGGCAATGCCCATCCAAATGCCCTTTTCAGGGCAATGGTTAGCTTAGGTTTATTTAGATAGGTTTTTATTTGGGGGGTTGGTTGTGTGGGTGGTGGGTATTACTGTTGGGGGGCTGTCTGTATTTTTTTTACAGGTAAAAGAGCTGCTTTCTTTGCGGCAATGCCCAGCAAAAGCCCCTTTTAAGGGCCATTGGCAGTTTAATGTAGGCTACGGGTTTTTTTATTTTGGGGGGACTTTTTTATTTTGAAAAGGCTATTAGATTAGGAGTAATTCGTTTTTATTTTTGATAATTTATTTTTTTATTTTGTGTAATTTAGTGGTTTTTTTTGTAATTTAGATAATTCTATTTGATTAATTTAATTTATTTTATTTTATTGCAATGTTAGTTTTTAGTGTAAGGCAGGTTAGGTTTTATTTTACAGGTAACTTTGTATTTATTTTAACTAGGTAGTTAGTAAATAGTTAATAACTATTTACTAGCTAGTCTACCTAGTTAAAATAAATACAAACTTGCCTGTGAAATAAAAATAAAACCTAAGATAGCTACAATATAACTATTAGTTATTTTGTATCTAGCTTAGGTTTTATTTCACAGGTAAGTACGTATTTAGTTTTAAATAGGAATTATTTGGGTAATAATTTTAAGGTTTATTTAGATTTATTTTAATTATATTTAAGTTAGGGGGTGTTAGGGTTATGCTTAGAGTTACATTAGGGTTAGGGTTATGCTTAGGGTTACGTTAGGGTTAGGTTTAGGGGTTAATATATTTATTTAGTGTTAGTGATGTTGCAGTGATGTTTGGGTGAAGCATGGAGCCCAAAGCCACCATATCGCCCGCGCAAGCCTGCTTTTTGCAAACCTGTAATAGCAGCGCTATGAAAGGTGAGCGATGAAAATAACGTACACAAAATTAGCGAGCAGCCATAACGCCATAACTTGTAATCTAGCTGTAAATAAATTATTGCTTGAATTATGTTTATAGAGCAAAGATTAGCCTGAGAATAATTTGTACATGTATTTTTGAACAATTATATTTTAAATATTGAAAAAATAAGGGTAACATTAATGTCCATAAAGCAGTGGATGTCGCCATATTGTAACTTAGGTTACCGTTTCTGCTGATACCAATTAGAAATGGTTATAAATGGTTATAAATGGTAATAAATGGTTATAAATGGTTATAAATGGTAATAAATGATTATAAATGGTAATAGATGGTTAGAAATGGTTAGAAATAGTTAGAAATGGCATATAGCTTTGTCTGCACTTCCATGTTTAACATGAATTGGAAAGCCCACCATATTCAGAATTAAATTACAGTATAGGAGAACAAAATAAATAATGAAATTATATTACAAGGTTGTTTAACTACATGTAATTAAACAATTTATATTAATATCCTCATGTGTTTAATGTCCCTTTAAAGATACGTTTATAAATATATTTTGATGTTGTTATTGCATTAATATTGTTAATTAAAACTATTTAAAGGGCTACTAAAGTCAAAATTAAGGTTTCATGATACAGTTAATTAAAAAAATCAATATACTTCCATTTTCAAAGGGGGAACATTTTTTTTATATGCACAATGTCTGAGGTAAAATTTACCAGGAATCCTCTTAACAAAGCAGTTCTGTGCTTGAAAATAGTGAAATTAACATTAATTCCACAAAAAACAATTAAAAGATAAAACATGCGTCATTATTATACTGTTTGTTCTACAATTTGAAAGCTGTTTTTTTCATAGAATAGCCCATTGCTAGTTAGTTTTAGCACAATCCAGTGCCCACTAATATTACCTGTACACGAAGCACCATCTCTATAGCAATCACTTGACAGAGGGGGAGATGCCAGGACGCCATGTCAAGAAAGGTAATCAATTACTTTACAGGATATTGTATGATCTGAGCAAATCACTAGTTTTATGTTTAAAGGGATGCTGACCAGTCTGTTTCATCATAGTAACAAAATAGCATTAAGCAGTGGCTTATACTTAATAGAAAGCATTGAAATATATATTATTCAAGATTGTAAAGGGATTTTACCCTTTTTAACTTCATTTCTGCAGTGTTCTTTACTTCCTGTCCAAGCCCATCAAGGAAGAGGAGGCCTCAACCGGAAGCCAAGGTATTGGGCTCTATTTATCAAGCTCCGCCCCGTGTTTCTGGCGAGCCTTCAGACCGCTGCTCCATAACCTGTCCGCCTGCTCTTAGGCGGTGGACAGACATCGCCGAAAATCAACCCAATCCAATACGATCGGGTTGATTGACACCCCCTGCTAGCGGCTGATTGGCCGCGACTCTGTAGGGGGCGGCGTTGCACCAGCAGCTCACAAGAATTTCTTGTGCACTGCTGAAGGCGGAGAGAATGCTGTCCTCATTCAGCGATGTCTGTCGGACATAATCCGCTGCATGGTGCAATGATAAATGCCGACAGGGTATGCTGTCGGCATTTATCGATGTGCGGCAGACATGGTTCGCTATAGCAGATCATGTTCGTCCGCACAATGATAAATGGACCCCATAGTGTTTCTTTTAAAGTGTTGCTAAGAGACATAAAAAAAATAGCTCCAGTCAGTTTATTACCCATGATCTATATGGGAATTGTGCTGCAAAAATCACTAAAACTTAAAGGGAAATAATACTCATATGCTAGATCACTTGTAACTGATGCAGTATAACTGTATAAGGCTGACAGGAAAATATTACCTGAGCATCTCTATGTAAAAAAGGAAGATATTTTACCTCACAATCTACTCAGCTCACCAGAGCAAGTGCTGTGTAAAAAGTTATACTTCAGCTGTTACCCAGCTGCAGGTAAAAAAAAAAAATGAGAAAAGATGGACAACAGCCAATCAGCATCAGCAGTGCTGAGGTCATGGACTCTTTTACTGTTATCTCATGAGATTTCACTTAACTCTAATGAGATTTCATTGTAAACTTCCTTAAACTGAATAGGGAAATAACATTAGAGTGCACGTAAGCTCACTAGCTGTCCCAGGACAGACATACTGATTTGCTGCTTAAAGTCCTTTACAATGGGGAGTGAATACTTAGGACATTTTGAGGTAAAATATCTTTCTTTTTTACATAGAGATGTTCAGGTGATATTTTCCAGTCAGCTTTTTGCAGCTTTGCTGCATCACTTTCAAGTGTTTCAACCTTTTGGTATCATGGCCCTTTAAAGGGAGGGCAGTTTGCTCCAGAATTGTTATTGTTTAAAAAGATAGATAATTCCTTTATTATCCATTCCCCAGTTTTGCATAACCAACCCCATTATATTAATACACTTTGTATCTAAGCCTCTGCAGAGAGTATCTATATGACACACACCAATTAGCGCTGTCTAGCTGCAAAAAAAACTGTCAAAATGCACAGAGATAAGAGGCGGCCTTCAATGGCTTAGAAATTAGCATATGAGCCTACTTAGGTTTAGCTTTCAACAAAGAATACCAAGAGATCAATGTCTACTTCCTTGTTTAGCTGTGGGAAGGGAGAAGACTGAGAATTTTTAAGTGCTAAAAATAAGTGGTTTGTTTTTTAACACATTTGGTTTCTTTTTATGTTTACTCTAATCTAAAGTAAAGTAATAATAATTACCTAGATTACACATTTTGCGCTAATGAGGGTGCAAAATTTCACCCTCCATAGCTCTGCCATTACAAGTTTTTAAAAAGCCGCCTTGTGCGTGCAATATGGTGTCGATGAGCTTTATATCGCACAAACTCCAAGGGCTGCTTTGACGTGCTCGTGCACGCTTTCCCCATAGACATTAATGGGGACAAGTGTTAGAAAAAAAACTAACACCTGAAACGCGGAATGAAAAGCTCTGTAATGCAACCCCATTGATGTCTATGGGGAAAAAAATATGTTTAAACCTAACACGCTAAACACCCCTAATCTGCTGCCCTCGACATTGCCGACACCTAAATCAAGTTAATAGCCCCTAATCTGCCGCTCCTGACATCGCCACCACTAATACAAGTTATTAACCCCTATTCCGCTGCTCCCCGACATCACCGCCACTATAATAAAGTTATTAACCCCTATTCCTCCGCACCTCAACATCGCCGCCACTATAATAAAGCTATCAACCCCTATTCCACCACTCCCCAATATCACCGCCACTAAATTAAGTTATTAACCCCTAAACCTCTGGCCTCCCACATCATCACCACTAAATAAACCTATTAACCCCAAAACTGCCAGCCCCCCACATTGCAAAAATCTAAATTAAACTATTAACCCCTAAACCTAACAACCCCCTAACTTTATATTAAAATTACAATATCCCTATCTTAAAATAAATAAAGACCTACCTGTGAAATTAAAAAAAAACTAAGTTTAAACTAACAATTTACCTAACATAACTATTATACTAAAATTTAAAAAAAAAACTACCAATTAAATAAACTAAATTACACATTAAAAAAAAACTAACACTACTAAAACATTGTAAATCTAAAATTACAAAAAATGACAAACACTAAATTACAAAACATAACAAACACTAAATTACAAAAAATAACAAACGAAATTATCCAAAATATAAACAATTACACCTAGTCTAATAGCCCTATCAAAATAAAAAAGCCCCCCCAAAATAAAAAAAACCCTAGCCAACAATAAACTACCAATAGCCCTTAAAAGGGCCTTTGTAGGGAATTGCCCTAAAGAAATCAGCTCTTTTACCTGAAAAAATACAAATACCTCCAAACAGTAAAACCCACCACCCAACCAACCCCCCAAAATACAAAAACCTAGCTCTAACAAAAACTTAAGCTACCCATTGCCCTGAAAAGAGCATTTGTATGGACATTGTCCATAAAAGGGCATTTAGCTCTTTTGCATTACCCTTAAAAGGGCATTTAGCTCTTTTAAAAAAGCCCAAACCCTAATCTAAAAAAAACACCCAAAATAAGTTAAAAAAACCCCTAACACTAACCCCCGACGATCCACTTACAATTTCTGAAGTCCGGACATCCAGGCGGCGAGAAATCTTCATCCAGGCGGCAAAGTCTACATCTATCCAGGCGGCGTCTACACCTAATCTAATAGCCCTATCAAAATAAAAAAGCCCTCCCAAAATAAAAAAAACCCTAGCCAACAATAAACTACCAATAGCCCTTAAAAGGGCCTTTGTAGGGCATTGCCCTAAAGAAACCAGCTCTTTTACCTGAAAAAATACAAATACCTCCAAACAGTAAAACCCACCACCCAACCAACCCCCCAAAATACAAAAACCTAGCTCTAACAAAAACCTAAGCTACCCATTGCCCTGAAAAGAGCATTTGTATGGACATTGTCCATAAAAGGGCATTTAGCTCTTTTGCATTACCCTTAAAAGGGCATTTAGCTCTTTTAAAAAAGCCCAAACCCTAATAAAAAAAAATCCACCCAAAAAAGTTTAAAAAAAACCCTAACACTAACCCCCGACGATCCACTTACAGTTTCTGAAGTCCGGACATCCAGGCGGCGAGAAATCTTCATCCAGACGGCATCTTCCATCTTCATCCAAAAGGCATCTTCTATCTTCATTCCGGCAGCGTCATCTATCTTCATTCTGGCGGCATGGAGCGGGTCCATTCAGTGCGGAGCGTCCTCTTCATACGGTCGCCGCCATACACTGAATCTTCAATGCAAGGGAGCCTTTTCAAAATGGCGTCCCTTGCATTCCTATTGACGGTTTTGATTTTCAAAATTTAAATCAGCCAATAGGATGAGAGCTACTGAAATTATATTGGCTATTCAAATCAGCCAATAAAATTTCAGTAGCTCTCATCCTATTGGCTGATTTGAACAGCCAATAGGATTTCAGTAGCTCTCATCCTATTGGCTGATTTGAATTTCAAAAATCAAATTGGCCAATAGGAATGCAAGAGATGCCATTTTTAAAAGGCTCCCTTGCATTGATGATTCAGTGTACAGCGGCGACCATATGAAGATGCGCCGGATGTCTTGAAGGATGGATCCGCTCTGCTCCGCCGGGATGAAGATAGAAAATGCAGCTTGGATGAAGATCAAAGACGCAGCCTGGATGGATGAAGACCTTGCCGCCTGGATGAAGACTTCTCACAGCCTGGATGTCCGGACTTCAGAAACTGTAAGTGGATCGTCGGGGGTTAGTGTTAGGTTATTTTTACTCGATCGGGTTGAATTGCGACAATGTCTGTCCGCCTACTCAGAGCAGGCGGAGAGGTTATGGAGCAGCGGTCTTTAGACCGCTGCTTCATAACTAGTGTTTCTGGCGAGCCTACAGGTTTGCCAGAAACAAGGGCCGTCAAGCTCCATACGGAGCTTGATAAATGGGCCCCTATGTGTTTACATCCAACTACAAACCATGAGCTAGTGTCCCTCTGTTCTTATTTTTATGAATTCATTTTCTTCATGAAGTTATCATTAGTATAACTTGAAAGAGTCACATCTCTATCTCATCTACAAGATATCCCAGCCCATGAAGTTAATTAAACCTGACCTTATTGGGTTTGCTTTTTAGAGCATGCAACACTTACCATGCTGTGATGCTTTTAAAGGAGGTCATGTAACTAGTCCTCCTGGTTAGGTCAGGGATCAAACACCTAGAATTACACCAATGCTAGTGTTAAAATGATATGCTGTAATGGATTAGAGCAGGTCATTTCAACACTATAATGGTCCTTTAAGATAATAAATGAAAGATAGTACAATATTTTTTGTACAGTGTAAAAATGTACTTCTCTTCATATGCTAGAAACCATTTATCAATTGCAGTTGTAGATTACATATTTATATTATTTAAAAATATAATATATATTCTGGGGTCGATTTATGACCAGCGGATGCTGCTTCCGACCCACTTCGCTTCCGGTACGATTGGGTTGATTGACACCTCCTGCAAGCAGCCGATTGATCGTGAATGTGCAGGGGCGGCATTGTACATATACGCTGTCGGCATTTATCCATGTGCGGCGGACATTAGTATATCGGCCCCTATATGTGTATTGATTATGCCATGTTTACAAATAATTGGGCTTTTCACACAGCCTATATGTAATTTTTTAAACCCACAAATGGAAACTAATCTATGTTTTATCATAATGCATTTTTCAGTTTTGAAATTTCCTATGTTTTTCCATTAATGAATATGTTTATATATGAGCCAATATAGGTTAAATAAGTTACTCTGAAAAACTAACAAAAATTACTGAAATATCAAAAGCATATATCTACAGGAAAGCAAAGATGATAAGTATCTAATCAAGCTATCAACTGCCAGCCTGTTCATCACAAGAAAAATGCAGGTCAGAAGCTTTGATAAAAGAGGCACCATATGCAATCAGTAGGCAGTGTTATGACTTCTATAAGTAGAGAACTATAGGTTAACAGTTTGATTACTATCATATAGAGATCTCAGCTGCAGCATTTCTCCTGGGGGCTATAGCAAGTCCAACTACAATGTCTGTTGCCAGGGAGGGGACGCTTGCTGAAAAGCAGCAAGCAACAGGCAGATGCTATTTATGTGTTCTTTGCGTCATCCTCAAGCGAAAACAAAGTTTATTAGATCTCAGAGGGTTACTGTGGACAGACAGTCGCACCATTAACTTTACATTGATATGGTAATGCGTCTGCCACCGTGTTAGTCTAGTATCCTGACAACCCAAAAAATACTCCCATGGGGCTAGAGTGAAAATTAGGTCATATAATTCCCTGATCAACCCACAAAAACATAAGACAATCATTCTTTAATTATATGGTACAGGTTAAAAATAAACCAACCTAATGGATTGGTTAGAAACAGACTATCTAGGAAAGGATTTCTTTATTTTAGATATTATGTTAAAGGACCATTAAAATTGACATTTCAAAAACGTATAAAATGTTTCATTATTACAATATACATTCATTATTTATTTAGCTGCCGTTTGCTGTAAAATACATTTAAAATGTGCTTGTTTTACTTTCTCCCAGGGAGATTTGGGTTAAAACTTTTAGGCAATTTATTTTAGCTTTTGTTTATTTTACCCTCCCCCACTAAGATTCTCAGCAGACATGTTTGTTAAAGGTGGATTACCAGTTGTGCACGATAGGAGACTCATTCTTTGCATTAGTAACTAATTTGAATCAGTGCTAAACCACCTTAAGGGAATAGATAAGGGCAGGTTTCCCCAGTCTCTCTTAACTGCACATGTGCAAACTGTGGCCTAGATTTTGCATTAGCCTTAAAAAGTAGCGTTAAGAGGTCCTAACGCTGCTTTTTAAGGCCAGCTGGTATTACGAGTCTTGCAGGTACAGGTGTACCACTCACTTTTTTGGCCAGACTCGGAAATACCGCAAATCCACTTACGTCAACTGCGTATCCTATATTTTCAATGGGACTTGCATAGCGCTGGTATTACGAGACTGACAAAAAGTGAGCGGTAGACCCTCTCCTGTCAAGCCTGGTACCGCATTTTAAAGTCAGTAGTTAGGAGTTTTACACTACAACGCCGTAGCATAAAACTCTTAACTAAAGTGCTAAAAAGTACACTAACACCCATAAACTACCTATTAACCCCTAAACCGAGGCCCCGACACATTGCAAACACTAAAATAAAAAAATTTAACCCCTAATCTGCTGAACCGGACATCGCCACCACTATAATAAATATATTAACCCCTAAACCGTCGCACTCCCGCATCACAAACATTAGTTAAATATTATTAACCCCTAATCTGCTGGCCCTAACATCGCCGCCACCTACCTACATTTATTAACACCTAATCTGCCACCCCCAACATCGCCGCCACTATAATAAAGTTATTAACCCCTAAACCTAAGTCTAACCCTAACCCTAACACCTACCTATAAAATAAACCCTAAGATAGCTACAATATAACTAATAGTTACATTGTATCTATCTTAGGGTTTATTTTTATTTTACAGGCAACTTTGTATTTATTTTAACTAGGTACAATAGTTATTAAATAGTTATTAACTATTTAATAACTACTTAGTTAAAATAAAGACAAATTTACCTGTAAAATAAAACCTAACCTAAGTTACAATTACACCTAACACTAGAACACAATTAAATTAATTACCTAAATTAAATACAATTAATTACAATTAAATAAAATTATCTAAAGTACAAAAAAACAAACACTAAATTACAGAAAATAATAAAGGAATTACAATATTTTTAAACTAATTACAACTAATCTAATCCCCCTAACAAAATAAAAAAAGCCCCCCCCCCAAATAAAAAAAGCCCTACCCTACACTAAATTACAAATAGCCCTTAAAAGGGCTTTTTGCGGGGCATTGCCCCAAAGTAATCATCTCTTTTACCTGAAAAAAAAATTAAAATCCCCCCCAACATTAAAACCCACCACCCACACAACCAACCCTACTCTAAAACCCACCCAATCCCCCCTTAAAAAAACCTAACACTAACCCCCTGAAGATCACCTTACCGGGAGACGTCTTCACCCAACCGGGCCAAAGTCCTCAACAAAGCCGGGAGAAGTCTTCATCCAAGCCGGGCGAAGTGGTCCTCCAGACGGGCAGAAGTCTTCATCCAGACGGCATCTTCTATCTTCATCCATCTGGCGCGGAGCAGGTCCATCTTCAAGACATCTTCAAGACATCTTCAAGACATCCATACTTTAGATAATTTTATTTAATTGTAATTAATTGTATTTAATTTAGGTAATTAATTTAATTGTAGTGTAGTGTTAGGTGTAATTGTAACTTAGGTTAGGTTTTATTTTACAGGTAAATTTGTCTTTATTTTAACTAGGTAGTTATTAAATAGTTAATAACTATTTAATATCTATTTTACCTAGTTAAAATAAATACAAAGTTGCCTGTTAAATAAAAATAAACCCTAAGATAGATACAATGTAACTATTAGTTATATTGTAGCTATCTTAGGGTTTATTTTATAGGTAAGTATTTAGTTTTAAATAGGAATTATTTAGTTAATTGTAGTAATTTTATTTTGATTTATTTAAATTATTTTTAAGTTAGGTGTGGTTAGGGTTAGGGTTAGACTTAGGTTTAGGGGTTAATAACTTTATTGTAGTGGTGGCGACATTGGGGGCGGCAGATTTGGGGTTAATAAATATAATGTAGGTGTCGGCGATGTTGGGGGCAGCAGATTAGGGGTTCATAAGTATAATGTCGGTGGCGGCGGTGTCCAGAGCGGCAGATTAGGGGTTAATAATATAATGTAGGTGTCGGCGATGTCGGGGGCGGCAGATTAGGGGTTAATAAGTGTAAGATTAGGGTTGTTTAGACTCAGGGTTCATGCAAGAGTGTTAGGTGTAAACATAACTTTTATTTACCCATAGGAATCAATGGGACTGCGTTAGGAGCTTTACTCTGCTTTTTTGCAGGTGTTAGACTTTTTTTCAGCCGGCTCTCCCCCATTGATTCCTATGGGGAAATCGTGCACGAGCACGTTTAGCCAGCTCACCGCTAACGTAGCAGCGCTGGTATTGAGGTGAGATGTGGAGCAAAATTTTGCTCTTCACTCACTTTTTTGTGGTTAACACCAGGTTTGTAAAAACCCTTAATACCAGCGCTGTCTGTAAGTGAGCGGTGAGCATAAACTGCTCGTTAGCACCGCACAGCTTCTAATGCAAAACTCGTAATCTAGGTGTGTGTTTGTGCTATGTCTGAATATTAGTTTATGATTGGTTAGCAGGGGTTCTTTTGTTCTAGGGGAAAGGGAAATTATTTAAATGAATAAACATAAAACAATATACTCATGTGACAAAATAAAGTTGCAGTTTTCATTGCAAAATTATTCTCAGATATTAAGATTCAAAATCATGTAGTTTTAAATTTGTGTTTAGTGTCCTTTAATGGAAATATCATTTTCATCTGTTTATTTTTTTCTAAACTCTATCACTGTTTTGACCAGTGATTTCTAAGGTTAGACAAAACCACTATTGAAAAATGACAGCAAATTCTAATGGATTTGATGAGAGACTTTGTTGTCCAATCAGTAGCAATGCACTATGGAACCATTTTGATTAGGTCTTTGTATATGAATTAAATAGTATTGATAGCCTTTTCATTCGGACTTACTTTACATAAGAACAAGTGTTTGGATGAAATACATTTTAACGTTTAAAGAATACATTTGATTTTCAACACCAGAATTTATTAGTTAGTTATGGCTAGATTACGAGTTTTGCGTTATGAGGGGTGCGTTGCTAACTTGCACGTTATTGTCACCGCTCACTTCCCTACATGGCTGATATTACAGGTTTTTACAAACCTGGCGTTAAAAGGCAAGAAGTGAGCGTAGAGCAAAGTTAGAATGCAAGCTCAATCCTATTGGCTGATTGGATAAGTCAAAAGGATTGAAGTTCAATCCGATTGACTGATTGCATCAGCCAATAGGATTTTTCAACCTTAATTCAGATTGGCTGGTAGAATTCTATCAGCCAATCAGAATCTAAGGGGCACCATCTTGGATGACGTCACTTAAAAAGATATTCATTCTGGAAGAAGACGTTGATTGAAGAGGATGCTCCGTGCCGGATGTCTTAAAGATGGAGCCACTCCGCGCCCAATGGATGAAGATAGAAGATGCCATCTGGATGAAGACTTCTGCCCGTCTGGAGGACCACTTCTCCCGGTTTGGATGAAGACTTCTCCTGGCTTTGTTGAGGACTTCTCCCGGCTTTATTGAGGATGGATGTCGGATCTTCAAAACTGTAAGTGGATTTACAGGGGTTAGTGTTAGGTTTTTTTAAGGGGTTATTGGGTGGGTTTTATTTTTAGGTTAGGGCTTTGGGCTGCAATAGAGTTAAATGCCCCTTTAAGGGCAATGCCCATCTAAATGTCCTTTTCAGGGCAATGGGGAGCTTAGGTTTTTTTAGTTAGGGTTTTATTTGGGGGATTGGTTGTGTGTGTGGTGGGTTTTACTGTTGGAGGGTTGTTTGTATTTTTTTTTTTTTTTCAGGTAAAAGAGCTGATTTCTTTGGGGCAATGCCCCGCAAAATGCCCTTTTAAGGGCTATTGGTAGTTTAGTTTAGGCTAGGGCTTTTTTATTTTGGGGGGGCTTTTTTTTAGTTTGATAGGGCTATTAGATTATGTGCAATAAGTTTAAATATCTTGTAATTTGTTTTTATTTTCTGTAATTTAGTGGGGTTTTTTTGTAATTTAGGTAAGTGTATTACATTTATTTAATTTTATTTAAGTTAGGGAATATATTTAATTGTAGTGTAGTGTTAGGTGTTAGTGTAACTTAAGTTAGGTTTTATTTTACAGGTAAATTTGTATTTATTTTAGCTAGGTAGTTAGTAAATAGTTAATAACTATTTAGTAACTATTCTACCTAGTTAAAATTAATACAAACTTGCCTGTAAAATAAAAATAAACCCTAAGCTAGATACAATGTAACTATTAGTTATATTGTAGCTAGCTTAGGGTTAGTTTATAGATAAGTATTTATTTTTAAATGTGATTTATTTAGTTATTAATAGTAGGTTTTCTTTAGATTTATTTGAATTATATTTAACCCCTTAACGGCCGAGGACGTGCAGGCAGGGTACGTCCTCTAAAAAAAGTAACTTAACAACCAAGGACATACCCTCATACCCTGCACATCCTCGGTCTGGAAAGCAGCTGGAAAGCTGCTTTCCGGTTATTGCAGGATGCCTCGATATCGAGGCTTCCTGCAATAACAATTTTTACCCCTCCGGTGCAGAGAGAGCCACTCTGTGGCCCTCTCTGCACCGGACATTGATGGCCACATTCGTTGGTGGGTGGGAGCTGAAGTGGGAGGCAGGTGGGCGGCCATCGATGGCTTCTAAGTCAGAGAGGGGGCGGGATCAGGGGCGGGATCGCCGGGAGGCGGCGGGCGTGTGCACGGGGAGGGAGCAGGTGGGAACCGCTACACTACAGATTTTTTTTTATATAAGTGGGAGAAAGGGGGAATAAAATTCCTATAAAAAGTAATCTAAGGGATCTGGGAAGGGGTGGGGGATTGATCTTGGGGGGGGGGAAGCTACACTACAGAAAAAACGAAAAAAAATTAAATAAAACCCTTTTTATTTGCAAACTCGGTACTGGCAGACAGCTGCCAGTACCCAAGATGGCCCCCAATAAGGCAGAGGGGGAGGATTAGAGATCTGGTTGGAGGGGGGGGATCAGGGAGGTCGGGGGCTAAGGGGGGGATCCTACACAGCAGCATATGTAAATATGCTAAAAAAAGATTTTTTTTAAAAAAAAGATACCTTTTATTTTAGTACTGGCAGACTTTCTGCCAGTACTTAAGATGGCGGGGACAATTGTAGGGTGGGGGAGGGAAGAGAGCTCTTTGGGAGGGATTAGGGGGTCTGATGTGTCAGTTGGGAAGCTGATCTCTACAATAAAGCTAAAATTAAAAAAATAAACCCTGCAAGCTCCCTACAAGCGACCTAATTAACCCCTTCACTGCTGGGCATAATTCACGTGTTGTGCGCAGTGGCATTTAGCGGCCTTCTAATTACCAAAAAAGCAACACCAAAGCCATATATGTCTGCTATTTCTGAACAAAGGGGATCCCAGAGAAGCATTTACAACCATTTGTGCCATAATTGCACAAGCCATTTGTAAATAATTTCAGTGAGAAACCTAAAGTTTGGGAAAAAGTTGACTATTTTTTTTAATTTGATCGCATTTGGCGGTGAAATGGTGGCATGAAATATACCAAAATGGGCCTAGATCAATACTTTGGGTTGTCTACTACACTACACTAAAACTAAAATTAACCCTACAAGCTCCCTACAAGCTCCCTAATTAACCTCTGCACTGTTGAGCATAATACACGTGTGGTGCGCAGCGGCATTTAGCGGCCTTCTAATTACCAAAAAGCAACGCCAAAGCCATATATGTCTGCTATTTCTGAACAAAGGGGATCCCAGAGAAGTATTTACAACCATTTGTGCCATAATTGCACAAAATGTTTGTAAATGATTTCAGTGAGAAACCTAAAGATTGTGAAAAAATTTGTGAAAAAGTGAACCTTTTTTTTTTATTTGATCGCATTTGGTGGTGAAATGGTGGCATGAAATATACCAGAATGGGCCTAGATCAATACTTTGGGTTATCTACTACACTACACTAAAGCTAAAATTAACCCAACAAGCTCCCTACATGCTCCCTAATTAACCCCTTCACTGCTGGGCATAATACACGTGTGGTGCGCAGTGGCTATTAGCGGCCTTCTTATTACCAAAAAGCAACGTCAAAGCCATATATGTATGCTATTTCTGAACAAAGATGATCCCAGAGAAACATTTACAATCATTTATGCCATAATTGCACAAGCTGTTTGTAAATAATTTCAGTGAGAAACCTAAAGTTTGTGAAAAAATTTGCATTTTTTTTTATTTGGTGGTGAAATGGTGGCATGAAATATACCAGAATGGGCCTAGATCAATACTTTGGGATGTCTTCTAAAAAAAAATATATACATGTCAATAGTGATGTCGCGAACATAAAATTTTCCTTCGCGAATGGAGAACGCGAATTTCCGCAAATGTTCGCGACTTCAATAGGCAGGAGAATTTTAAAACCCACAGGGACTCTTTCTGGCCACAATAGTGATGGAAAAATTGTTTCAAGGGGACTAACACCTGGACTGTGGCATGCCGGAGGGGGATCCATGGCAAAACTCCCATGGAAAATTACATAATTAATGCAGAGTCCGGTTTTAATCCATAAAGGGCATAAATCACCTAACATTCCTAAATTGTTTGGAATAACGTGCTTTAAAACACAGGTTGGGGATTGCCTTTTGTGCAAAGAAATTTCGACCGGGTACCTTCCACTGCGGTGTCCCAATAGCTACAAATTTTTGGAACGCCTCAGACTCCACCAGCTTGTATGGTAAAAGCTGGCGGGCTAAGAGTTCAGACAAGCCAGCTGTCAGATGCCGGGCAAGGGGGTGACTTTTTGACATTGGCTTCTTACGCTCAAACATGTCCTTGACAGACACCTGACTGTGGGCAGATGAGCAGGAACTGCTTAAGTCGAGAGACAGAGTGGCGGATTTTTGAGAAGGGGCCAGCAGTGGTTGACATGGCTGAAGATGCTGGACCAGGAGGAGGATGGTGGCTTTGAGTTTGTGTGCTGCTTGTACTCATTCGTTGATCCCATAGGCGTTTGTGATGTGCGATCATGTGCCTTCGCAAAGCAGTTGTACCTAGGTGGGTGTTGGACTTCCCACGACTCAGTTTCTTTTGGCACAGGTTGCAAATGGCATTGCTGTTGTCAGAGGCAGACACACAAAAAAAATACCACACCGCTGAGCTCTGAAATGACGGCATTCTGGTGGTGGCAACAGCATGCGTTGATTGGCGTGCTGTCTGGCTGACCCCAGGTGCCGATGCATGCTGTCTGACTGTGCCACTAGCTCCTTGCGACAACCTCCCCCTGCTTCTAACTCATCTCCTCCTCCTCTCTGTCTCCCCATCTGAACCTTCCCCCTGTTCTTCTTCTCTTCTAGCGGGCACCCACGTGACATCCACGGACGCATCGTCATCATCAACCACTTCACTTGTATCTGACAACTCAGCAAAGGAAGCAGCAGTGGGTACAACATCATCATCATCATCACACCGTACGTCCATGTGTGTAATGCTGCCTGACTGAGACATATCCCTGTTATCTACATCCTCTGGCAATAATGGTTGCACATCACTCATTTCTTCCAACTGATGTGTAAATAACTCCTCTGACAGATCAAGTGAAGCGGCTGTGGGGCTAGTGTTGGTGGTGGCGGCGGCAGGCAGGCGAGTGGTAACTTGAGAGGTGCCCGAAGCTAAGCTGGAGGAGGATGGTGCGTCAAGGTTCCGAGCGGAATCTGTAGAAGATTGGGTGTCCTGTGTTAGCCAGTCAACTATGTCCTCAGAACTTTTCGAGTTCAGGGTACGTGGCCTCTGAACACTGGGCATTATTCTAGGGCCAAAGGGAATCACAGCACCATGACCACGACGGCCCCTGCGGGGTGGCCTGCCTCTGCCTGTCATTTTTTTAGTGGTACTATGCGTGCAAGCTACTGTGACAACAGATATGAGTGGCACTGTGCACTGGCAGAAGTTGGCAGAGTAGACGTTGTAGGCCTGACACACACGCTTGCAGACAAATAACTGCTATTCAATCTATTACAGTCAAAATTGTATTTTTTTTTAAATGTACACTACTGTTACACCAGATATGAGTTGCACTGGTGTGACACTGTGCCCTGGCAGGCCCTGAAACGCACACGCGTGAAGGAAACTGACTGCTATTATTTCACAGTCAAATTTCATTTTTTTTTTTTAATGTACACTACTGTTACACCAGATATGAGTTGCACTGGTGTGACACTGTGCCCTGGCAGGCCCTGAAATGCACACGTGTGAAGGAAACTGACTGCTATTATTTCACAGTCAAATTTCTAGTTTTTTTTTAACCCCTTAAGGACAAGGCCATTTTTCAATTTCTTTCCCTTAAGGACCAGGGCTATTTTTACATTTCTGCGGTGTTTGTGTTTAGCTGTAATTTTCCTCTTACTCATTTACTGTACCCACACATATTATATACTGTTTTTCTCGCCATTAAATGGACTTTCTAAAGATACCATTATTTTCATCATATCTTATAATTTACTATAAAAAAAATTATAAAATATGAGTAAAAAAATGGAAAACCCCCCCACTTTTTCTAACTTTGAACCCCAAAATCTGTTACACATCTACAACCACCAAAAAACACCCATGCTAAATAGTTTCTAAATTTTGTCCTGAGTTTAGAAATACCAAATGTTTACATGTTTTTTGCTTTTTTTGCAAGTTATAGGGCAATAAGTACAAGTAGCACTTGCTATTTCCAAACCACTTTTTTTCAAAATTAGCGCTAGTTACATTGGGACACTGATATCTTTCAGGAATCCCTGAATATCCCTTGACATGTATATATATTTTTTTAGAAGACATCCCAAAGTATTGATCTAGGCCCATTTTGGGTTAATTTTAGCTTTAGTGTAGTGTAGTAGACAACCCCAAGTATTGATCTAGAACCATCTTGGTATATTTCATGCCACCATTTCACCGCCAAATGCGATCAAATGAAAAAAAAAAACGTTAAATTTTTCACAATTTTAGGTTTCTCACTGAAATTATTTACAAACAGCTTGTGCAATTATGGCACAAATGGTTGTAAAAGCTTCTCTGGGATCCCCTTTGTTCAGAAATAGCAGACATATATGGCTTTGGCGTTGCTTCTTGGTAATTAGAAGACCGCTAAATGCAGCTGCGCACCACACGTGTATTATGCCCAGCAGTGAAGGGGTTAACTAGGGAGCTTGTAGGGTTAATTTTAGCTTTAGTGTAGTGTAGTAGACAACCCAAAGTATTGATCTAGGCCCATTTTGGCATATTTCATGCCACCATTTCCCCGCCAAATGCGATCAAATAAAAAAAAAAACGTTCAATTTTTAACAATTTTTTTCACAAACTTTAGGTTTCCCACTGAAATTATTTACAAACAGCTTGTGCAATTATGGCACACATGGCTGTAAATGCTTCTCTGGGATCCCCTTTGTTCAGAAATAGCAGACATATATGGCTTTGGCGTTGCTTTTTGGTAATTAGAAGGCTTCTAAATACTGCTGCGCATCAAACGTGAATTATGTCTAGCAGTGAAGGGGTTAATTAGGTAGCTTGTAGGGAGCTTGCAGGGTTAATTTTAGTTTTAATGTAGAGATCAGCCTCCCACCTGACACATCACACCCCCGATCCCTCCCAAACTGCTCTCTTCCCTGCCCCATCCCACAATTGTCCCCGCCATCTTAAGTACTGGCAGAAAGTCTGCCAGTACTAAAATAAAAGGTATTCTTAAAAAAAAAAAAACATTTTTTCAGCATATTTACATATGCTGATGTGTAGGAACCCCCTTAGCCCCCCAACCTCCCTGATCCCCCCCCAAACCGCTCTCTAACCCTCCCCCTCGACCTTATTGGTAGCCATCTTGGGTACTGGCAGCTGTCTGCCAGTACCCTGTTTACTAAAAAAAAATGCTTTTTTAATATTTTATTATTTTTTTCTGTAGTGTAGCTTCCCCCCAGCCAAAGAGCAACCCCCCACCCCCTCCCAGATCCCTTAGATGTATTTTAAAAATAAATTTGGCACTAAAAAAAAAAAAGCAGACTGATGTTCTAGACCTAAAAAGGGCTTTTTGGGGTGCTGTCCTTACAGCAGAGATCAGATGAGTCCTTCAGGACTGTAGTGGACACTGAATACACTAACCTAGCAATCGATTTCCCTATTAAATCAGCAGCAGCTACACTGTCCCTCCTCTCACTAAGAATGCAGCTTCCGAATTAATCTAAAATGGATGCTGTCCAGGAGGTGGGAGGGTCTGCTGCTGATTGGCTGGAATGTGTCTGCTGACTGTGAGGTACAGGGTCAAAGTTTACTCAATGATGACGAATAGGGGGCAGACCGAACATCGCATATGTTCGCCCGCCGCGGCGAACAAGAGCAAGCTATGTTCACCGGGAACTATTCGCCAGCGAACTATTCGGGACATCTCTACATGTCAATGGATATACAGGGATTCCTGAAAGATATCAGTGTTCCAATGTAACTAGCGCTAATTTTGAAAAAAAGTGGTTTGGAAATAGCGAAGTGCTACTTGTATTTATTGCCCCATAAATTGCAAAAATAGCAAAGAACATGTAAACATTGGGTATTTATAAACTCTGGACAAAATTTAGAAACTATTTAGCATGGGTGTTTTTGGTGGTTGTAGATGTGTAACAGATTTTGGGGGTCAAAGTTATAAAAAGTGTGTTTTTGTCCATTTTTTCCTCATGTTTTATAATTTTTTTATAGTAAATTATAAGATATGATGAAAATAATGGTATCTTTAAAAGTCCATTTAATGGCGAGAAAAACAGTATATAATATGTCTGGGTACAGTAAACGAGTAAGAGGAAAATTACAGCTAAACACAAACACTGCAGAAATGTAAAAATAGCCCTGGTCCCAAACGGGCAGAAAATGGAAAAGTGTTGTGGTCATTAAGGGGTTAAGTTAGGGGGTGTTAGGGTTAGACTTAGATTTAGGGGTTAATAAATTTAGTATAGTGGCGGCGACATTGGGGGCGGCAGATTAGTGGTTAATAAATGTAGGTAGGTGGGGGCGATGTTATGGGCGGTAGATTAGGGGTTAATAATATTTAACTAGTGTTTGCAAGGTGGGAGTACGGTGGTTTAGGGGTTAATATGTTTATTATAGTGGCGGCGATGTCCGGAGCGGCAGATTAGGGGTTAATAATTTTATTTTAGTGTTTGCGATGCGGGAGGGCCTCGGTTTAGGGGTTAATAGGTAGTTTATGGGTGGCTGTGTACTTTTTAGCACTTTAGTTATGACTTTTATGCCACAGCGTTGTAGTGTAAAACTCATAACTACTGACTTTAAAATGCGGTACCAATCTTGACGGGATAGGGTGTACCGCTCACTTTTTGGCCTCCCAGGAAAAGCTCGTAATACCGGCGCTATGGAGGTCCCATAGAAAAAAAGACTATATACGCAATTTGCGTAAGTTGATTTGCGATAAGGACAAAAAAGTGTGCGGTGCCCCTAAATCTGCAAGACTCGTAATAGCAGCGGTAGTAAAAAAGCAGCTTTATAAGGTTTAACACTGCTTTTTTACTCATAACGTAGAACTCATAATCTAGCAGTTAGTTAGCTACTTTTGCCATCTCAAATACATTTTTGTCACAACCTGAAAAACATTTCATATTTTTGTAATTACTGTTATATTTATATATATATATATACAGGTCAGAAAGTATATGCTATACATACTGAAAAGCACTTTTTGGTCACTCATGCTATAGTATATAATACATTTTAAAATGGCCTCTTTGAAACAAATGTCCCTTTTATATATAAAATCGGAAATTCACAAACTTATTATAACAAAAACGTTTGTGCTAAAAACACATGGAATGTTTCCTCTTGCCGGAAAGCTGTAGGACAAGTTCCCTAGCTGAGAATATTGCCCTCCCTCTTCATGATGAATTAAGCCCATATAATTTAAAATATAAAACCTTTTTTTTCAGTTAATTAAAAAGCTTAAATAGATTGACCTTGAAGCTATGTATTTTTAAGTAGTGCCCACTGATAAAAAATTAAAAATAAAGTACTTACATGCTTCACCTCTGAAATAAGACTCTTTTCTGCACAGTCATTAACATAAATTTTCTACGGGAGACAAAACAATTAAAAACGAGAAGAAAATTATATCTGGGGTAAAATCTGCCGAGGATTGCCACATGTGAGAAGTCTGCTCCTCACCTCTGCTCTGCACCCACCTTCGCTGTGGATGAAGATAGAAGATGATGGACCCACCTGGAAGAAGACCTCCGTCGGACGTCAGGAACCATGAGTACCTATTTGGGGCTTAGTGTAAGGTTGTTTTTTTTTGTTTTTGTTTTTTTAAGGCAAGGGATTTGGGAAATTGAAAAAGAGCTGAATGCCCTTTTAAGGGCGTTAAAAGAGCTGAATTCCTGTTTAAGGGCAATGCCCATACAAATGCCCCTTTAGGGGCAATGGGTAGTTTAGGTTTTTTTAGTGTTAGTTTTTTTTTATATTAGGGGGTTTGGTAGGTGGGGGTTTTACTGTTAGGGGGGACTTGGTTTATATTTAATGTAAAAGAGCTGATTACTTTAGGGCAATGCCCTACAAAAAGCCCCTTTAAGGGCTATTGGTAGTTTATTCTTAGATTAGGGGTTGTTTTTATTTATTTTCATAGGGATTAGATTTTATTTTGGATAATGTAGTTTATTAGTTTGTGTAATGTTAGACTTTTTTATTTTCTGTAATTTTAGATTAGTTTAAACTTTGTTTTCTTTATTTTTAAAGTAATGTTAGTTGTTTTTTTTTAATTGTAATTTAGGATTATTTTAATTTATGTAATGGGGTTAATTAAGGGGGTATTAGGTTAGGGGGCTTAGTGATTAGTTATTTGTGTTGTGAGGTTTGGCAGTTTAGGGGTTAATAGATTTATTATGTTAATTGCGATGTGGATTAATGGTGTTTTAGGGGTTAATAGATTAATTAGGTTAATTAGCGATGTGGGTTAATGGCGGTTTAGGAATTAATAGATGTATTAGGTAGTTTGCAATGTTGTGGTTGGCGGATTTAGGGGTTAATAATTTTATTAGGTAGTTGGTTGTTTTTTTTTGTAATACTTATTGCGGGCGGTTAGGTTTTTTTCTCAATACTTATTGACGGCGGTTAGTTTTTTTTTAATACTTATTGCGGGCGGTTAGGTTTTTTTCTCAATACTTATTGACGGCGGTTAGTTTTTTTTTAATACTTATTGTGGGCGGTTAGTTTTTTTTTAAATACTTATTGTGGGCGGTTAGTTTTTTTTTTAATACTTATTGCGGTTGGTTAGTTTTTTTTAATACTTATTGCGGTCGGTTAGTTTTTTTAAATATTTATTGCGGGTGGTTAGTTTTTTTTTTTAATACTTATTGTGGGCGGTTAGTTTCTTTTTTTAATACTTATTGTGGGCGGTTAGTTTTTTTTTTAATACTTATTGTGGGCGGTTAGTTTTTTTTTTTAATACTTATTGTGGGCGGTTAGTTTTTTTTTTAATACTTATCGCGGTCGGTTAGTTTTTTTTCTTAATACTTATTGACGGCGGTTAGTTTTTTTCTTAATACTTATTGACAGCGGTTAGTTTTTTTTTTAATACTTATTGACAGCGGTTAGTTTTTTTTTTAATACTTATTGCGGTCGGTTAGTTTTTTTTTTAATACTTATTGACGGTGTTTAGTTTGTTTCTCAATACTTATTGAGGGCGGTTAGTTATTTTTTTTAATAATTATTGAGGGCGTTTTTTTTTTTTTTTAATAATTATTGCGGGCGGTTAGGTTTTTTTTTTTCTCATAATGCTCCATTTGCCTGCACTGCATGCATCCAGGTGAATTCTTTTGGGTGCGGATTGAGGATGTGTGCGCAACTGGCAATGACGACGGACGCGTTACAAACGCAATTATAATATAGATACTATGTATAGAAGTTCTTGCAAGGTAGCAGGCCTTGACATCACACCATAAGTTGTCACTATATTTGCAGGATGACACAGCAATTAACACTCAGGGCTAGATTACAAGTGGCACGGTACTTTCGAGTACAAATATTATAGTTTTTTTGGGGCTTATTTTTGTTTTGCTCATCAGGTTAGCACAATTTAGGAACTTGCGTAAAGGGCAGTGAGTTAAAAAACAGTGGCATAAAACAGAAACATAAATACTTTTTAATCTACAGTTACACTCATATAAACACTATCTGATAACAATTATTTTAAACATATATACTGTATATATATATATATATATATATATATATATATATATATATATATATATATATATAGGAATTGGGCTCAAAGATATATGGCATAAGGCATTTGACAAAAAAAGGACTCTAATATAAATATATATATATATATATATATACATGTCTAATTATTTATTAATCTTTAATATTTATACATACAGGAATTGACATAAATATATATATATATATATATATATATATATATATATATATATATATACATAAATATAAATTGTTCTCCTATGTGAAGAACATGTAATGTAAAATATGTGAATCACGTTGTCGGTTTAGTACACTTGAAGACAGTTATCTTAAAGGCGCGTTATGTAAATATTAAATATAAAAATATTAATATTTTTTTCTTTCATGATTGAGATAGAGCAGCAATTTTATGCAACTTTCTAATTTACTCCTATTATCTATTTTTCTTTGTTCTCTTGCTTTCTTTATTTTAAAAATAAGGCATCTAAGCTAAGGAGCCAGCCAATTTTTAGTTCAGTACCCTGGACAGCACTTATTTATTGGTGCTTTGCAATCAGCAAGGACAACTCAGGTTGTGAACCAAAAGAACTTTCATTCTTGCTTTTCAAATAAAGATAGCAAGAGAATGAAGAAAAATTGATAATAGGAGTAAATTAGAAAGTTGCTTAAAATTGCATGCTCTATTTGAATTATGAAAAAAAAAAATTGGGTTCAGTGTTCCTTTAATCATTTTTAATTATTATTATTGTTTACATTCTTTTTATATTTAGGATCTATGTAACACGCCTTAAGATAACTGTCTCCAATTGTGCTAACTCAACACTGCATTAGACCTACAGTGCTAAACCTGAATCACAATTTGCATATTGAACATTACAATGTTTTTCACATAGAAATACATGTAATATTTATATCTATATATAATTCTGTATATATAAATACATAAGTTGTATTCAATATATATCTATTATATTTGTGCACCATGACATTTTTGTTTTGGACAAAATTTTCATTCAGAATATTCAGGGAAATTTGTTTCCATAAAAATTCATTAGTTACACTATACATATTTGTTTAGTTTAAAACGAAAGGAATACTGAATTTTAGTTAAACATTTACTTTAATTTTTTTTTAAAACAAATGTAAATGTTTCAAAGCTACAGTTGAAGGGGTCAATTTATGAAAGTGCAAGCAGACATGATACGATGCAACTTATCATGTCCGCCGCATATCGATAAATGCCGACAGCATATGCCGTCGGCATTTATCATTGCACCAGCAGTTCTTGTGAACTTCTGGTGCAATACTGCTCCCTGCAGATTTGAGGCCAATGGACCGCTAGCAGGGGGTGTCAATCAACCTGATCTTATTCGATCGGGTTGATTTCTGTCCGCAGCCTCAGAGCAGGTGGACAGGTTATGGAGCAGCGGCCTTTAGACACGGGCATCAAGCTCAGTATGGAGCTTGATAAATTGACCCCACAAAGTTCACCTTAATGTGCTCTGGAGAGAGCGCTAACCCACTCCTCTTCTTACCAGTGCCCCAGACAGGCTAACAGCAGACTTAATGCTCTCGGAGTGCGCTAAGCCTCCTGATATTGGGGCCGGAGCTCTGGCAAGAAGAGGATCGGTTAGCGCGCTCTCCCGAGAGTATTAAGGTGAGTATTAAACCCTTATACAAATTGAAAGAAACAAAGGAATACTGACAATTTTCATCAGTATTATTTTGTTTTCATTCGTTTTCTTTGGTGCATTCATTTGGATTTTCTTTTTTTTAAACGAAAAGGAAATTCCGATTTTTAACAAATTTGTATTTGTGATGAAATTAATGTACATTTCTAATATTTATATCTATATATCTATTTATATATATATACAGGTATAGGTATATATACAGATTTATATATATATATATATACAGGTAGCCCTCAGTTTACGCCGGGGTTAGGTTCCAGAAGGAATGGTTGTAAATCAAAACCGTTGTAAATTGAAACCCAGTTTATAATGTAAGTCAATGGGAAGCGAGGGAGTTAGGTTCCAGGCCCCTCTCATAAGTAAAACCTAATACATTATTTTTAAAGCTTTGGAATGAAGACTTTAAATGCTAAACAGCATTATAAACCTAATAAAATAATCACACAACACAGAATATATAATTAAACTAAGTTAAATGAACAAAAACATTTGCTAAACAGCATTATAAACCTAATAAAATAATCGCACAATACAGACTTTACTTGCATTTTTCTGCAAACAGTTCTTTCTATGCATTCCAATCTGGACTGATTTATAGACAGAAAGATCTTTTTCCTTTGCAAGCTGCTCGATAGCTCAGGTCTGGTTAAACTGATTAATTTCAGCTTGCTTGGCTTGTATATCTTTGCTGCAACAAAAGCGGACAGTTCCACCTACTGGCTATTTTAATCAATGCACTGCTTCTCAATGCTTTTCAATAGCAGTCACATGACTGAAAAAAAAGGTTGTTATTCTGAAACGGTGCAAATAGAACCGTTGTAAACCGAGGGCCACCTGTATATATATATATATATATATATATTTAAATGTGAGCAGAAATGTACAATATTAATAGCTCAGTTTGAGTTAGCACGCGATTATAGGTGTTAGTTTTTTTTTGCGTGCTCCGTTGAAATCTATCAGGAGGATACATTAACACAGTCATGATATTTGAAGTCTAACTCTTTTTGTGCATTGGGGTCACTTGCATGCAAACTTTTTACTTTTAACTTTCAATATGAGCACTGCCCGAATTGCGCAAAAGGTTAACTTCTAGCAAAAAATAAATAGCACGTCACTTGTAATGTAGCCCTCAGTCATTACATTTTTTTTGCTTTGATGTTTTCAACTGAAATCTACATGAAAACAGTTAAGTTTGAGGAATGAAAATCTATGGCTTGAATAACTTAGAATTGCAGCCTCATGACCAGACTGTATTTATCTGTAGATCCCAAATACTCCCTTCTTACACAATTATGAGCAGGTACAGATCTATCAAAGCTCTGTGGTAGTTCTACAGAGTGCATGAAGTGCAACCTGAATGAGTTGGGGGTACACACTGCACAGTCTTAGTATCATTGTGCTGAGGAGAGACGTGCCCATGACCACATATCCACACCCACAACCATGCCGACTACACTATGGAGTACCTACAACTCAAACCACATGCTAGTGTTTGTCCTCCATCTATTGGTTGATGGAACCACCAATGTCAAGGTAGCCCATGTTTTTTTCTGAAATATTAGTTTAGTTCATTCTTAGGCTATCATTATGCACAATCCAGAAATTATTGAACTTCCTTAAAGTATTTACCCTTACCACCTCTATTGGAAGGCTATTCCATTAATCAATCGGTAGAGAAATTAATTAATAAGGTACATTGAATAAAAAAAAAAATATTAACATGCTAAAGTAACCAAACTAAACTTGGCAAAATTTTTTTTTTTTTTTTTTTTAACTTCAATAAATTGACATAAATATAACATCTTCAAGACCAATCTCATGAGTGCTAATGAGTGGTCGGTGAGTTAACTGAAGCCTGTCTGTTTTACCCAGTCTATTATATTTTGCAGTTTTTCTTACCATAAATTGATCAAAGGATTATTTCATATCGCCAACTACCTAACATTTGAAATAGAGTTGCTGACCTTTGCTCACCTATGGACTCAAAGTAATTACACCCAGAAAACCTTCACGTTGACATTTTATTGAGCTCAATATAATCGTATTAGACCATGTTATGGTTGAGGGCAAATAGATTGAACAAATGAAACCCTCACAACTTTTATGAAAGAAACATGTTTGAAATCCTGGCCCTTAACACACATATTAAAGTTCTACTATTCTCCAAACAAACAGTTGGGCTATTGCTTAATTAGACATTGAAGTATTTTCATGCACTAAAAAACAACATTGATATTATTATTATTATTATTATTATTATCGGTTATTTGTAGAGCGTCAACAGATTCCGCAGCGCTGATTGATATGTTAGAATTTTATTCTTAAGGTGAGCTAAGGTAATGTCCCAAAAGTCATATTAAACTAGAGCAAGAAGCAAATCAAATCATGTTTATTTGTATAATTTACTGTTACCGTGTAGCATTAGTGCTTCAAAAAATAAACGTTTGCAACATGTGTTCATTTGACTAAGCATTCAAAGGTCTGTTGAACATTCTGAACTATTCTTGTATTATATGATTCATAGGAATTTACAATGTTACATTTTGTTTTTTAGATTTTTATGACTTATATATAAAAAATTAAATACAAGATGGAATAAAATGTAACATTTAAATAATATTTTTTATATTTTCAAATATAATAGTTGAAGACTTATCTTAAATAGCATTTATGGACCTTAACTCATCATACCAAGAATAATATTTATTTAACTTTTTAATTAAACACATTATCATTATACTGAACTCTATGACATCTTGCAACTTTATTTTTAAACAAATGAGTTCTATTATACATTATATGAACAAGGATGGGCTTATATACATTTCACCCAACAGACTTGTTTAAAGGGGATGGGCTTATATACATTTCACCCAACAGACCTGTTTAAAGGGGATGGGCTTATATACATTTCACCCAACAGACCTGTTTAAAGGGGATGGACTTATATACATTTCACCCAACAGACCTGTTTAAAGGGGATGGACTTATATACATTTCACCCAACAGACTTGTTTAAAGGGGATGGGCTTATATACATTTCACCCAACAGACCTGTTTAAAGGGGATGGACTTATATACATTTCACCCAACAGACCTGTTTAAAGGGGATGGACTTATATACATTTCACCCAACAGACCTGTTTAAAGGGGATGGGCTTATATACTTTTCACCCAACAGACCTGTATAAAGGGGATGGGCTTATATACATTTCACCCAACAGACCTGTTTACAGGGGATGGACTTATATACATTTCACTTAACAGACCTGTTTACAGGGGATGGACTTATATACATTTCACCCAACAGACCTGTTTACAGGGGATGGACTTATATACATTTCACCCAACAGACCTGTTTACAGGGGATGGACTTATATACATTTCACTTAACAGACCTGTTTAAAGGGACATGAAATCACAACATTTTCTTTCATGATTAAGATAGAACATGCAATAAACAGCTTTCCAATGTGCTTATGTTAACTAATCTTTGTACTCTTGGTATCTTTTGTTTAACAGCATACCTAGGTAGGCTTAGGTTCTTTGAGCTGGTGAATGCAAAAAAATGCCTCTTCTCATTGGCTTACTGATCAGTTCAGCTAGCTTCTAGTAATGCATTGCTGCTCCTTCAAAAAAAGATACCAAGAGAATGAAGCAAAATTGATAATAGAAGTAAATTGGAAAGTCGTTTTAAAATTGAATACTCTGAATAATGAAAGAGAAATGTTGGGTTTTCTGTTTAAGCTTGCAGTGGCCTCAGTTCAAGTGAATTGCCTTGATTGGCATTAATATTTTATTCATTTGTAATATAAAAGCTAAGAACTCCATTCACAGTGAGTGGGAGTTTGTATTGAGCATTTATCTTATAGCCGTTGAAGCTTTCATATGTGTGAGTAACGCATTATACCACAGCCATCTCTGCTTCTTTTACAACATGATTCTATGGTCCCCATATATCAACCTACAGCGGGAAAGGTTCCTGTCCTTCTGTATTCAGTACCACTGAGGGAGCTGCCTATATTTATCGCTCACAAGTTGTCAATCTTACTTGGCGAGTCTTGGGATGACTTATATTTGCAATCAAACACATTTGCTCTTGATTTATCTTTTAAATATCTACCTGTGTATGCATGTCTGATTTTTGGACATAACTGTCTTATCTGGAACACAAATTGCTTTGCATTTTTTATTCTTACTTTCACGTAGGTCCCTAAATATCAAATGTTTCATCAGCATCCATCTGCATGAATAACGGACACGAAATCTGGGAATATGCAAATAGTAATTTAATTAATGTTAACTCAAAAGCTTTTGTTCCTCTGCTTTTCATAGCTTTGTAATCATTAGTTTACTAATGCTAATCCTTTTGTACCAATAACTTATTACTGCATATCATTGAGTATAATTTTATTCACTAAAAAAAATTACATAGAAACCTTTTACCTTATTTGGCATTGGAATCCAACTACCTGACAAACTTAACATTATCTATATTGCAAATATATTTTTGCCTTTATAGCATATTTTGTGTGTGTATATTTATATATATATTCCAGAAACTGTGTCTTAAAGTTTATACTATTTGTAAAAAATCATTTTTTTTTTTGCCAGGTTGACAGCTCTTTTCCATTAAGCTTTAAGTATTTGTTCTAAACAACACAGGTGGTAAAAACAACTTTTAAATTACATATTTTAAGTGTCAGTGTAAAACTACAATTGCTTTCCATCCTGTTTTATTTGCTTTTCACACAGCAGTGGGTGGTAATATGCTGACATTTAACACTGATAAAGTTTTCAATAATGTGATAGTTAACAGACTAAATGATCTTCTCGGCACGTAGCATTGCAGTAAAGTTCTATCTGTTCTGTGAGTCTCTGGGAGGTAATACACAATGTAAGGACCTCCTAGGACTGAAACTGTCTAAGGTCATCACTTACCAGAAGCAAAAGGAGAGCAAGCATGGGATGGGTAACTCTGTCTTGACAGGCAGGGCTGCTAGGGTGCATAACGCTGGGACAAGAAGGTCCCCAACTCTTTCATGCATTACCCCACGTTTCCCAGCCATGCTTGCTTTCATTGTTATAGCTGGTGTTCTGCCATGGGGTTTTCTTTGTCTTGCTAGACAGTATCTGGGATGAGTACAGAAGTCTCCTTGCAAGATCAGTTAGTCCAGGCTTAGAATAGCTCTCCCTTAATCTTTAAAGATTGGTCACCCATTTTAGAGATTTGTGATACATATCTGTGTTTTAACATATGTTGTTAGCTTGATAAAGGGGCAGGAACCCCGAAACATTGTTCTTGTGCTAATAAAGGTTATCCTTTTGAGTGCTACCAGGTACACCCTTGGCACCCTGTGATGCTGTCTTCTGTATTGCTACCCTGAAGCCAAGAACACAAGCTGGCATCAGCTTGTTTTATCCTACACATGCTACCTTGTCAAGACACTGCATATCCTAGGGAATCACCTCTAATTGGTGCTTGGTTCTAGAATATTGTTTTGCTACTGGCATCTGGTTTATTATTGTAAGGCTGATATCTGGTTCCCAGCTCACCTTCTAGTGTTTCCCTCTTTTACCCTGTCTGACCTTTTCTGCATACCATTTGGCTATTATTTGATCCTGAGAAATGTCTGCATCCTCTGGAACCTCTTCTGGTTCTGATTTACATCTCACTGCTAACATCATTCTTGTCCTGTGAAACAGTGTCCCTGTTCATGTGCTGTGGCTGTTTCTGCAACTGGAATCCTATCTCCCACTACCCAGTAACTGATTGCTGGTTATGCCCCATTGGTTATGGGGGATAATTCATCAGTTGGTCCCTTGTAGAAAGTCCTATTTAGTTTTGTTTTTCCTGATCCCACTGTTGTTCTCACATACAGGTAGCCCTCAGTTTACGCCGGGGTTAGGTTCTAGAAGGAATGGTTGTAAATTGAAACCGTTGTAAATTGAAACCCAGTTTATAATGTAAGTCAATGGGAAGTGAGGGAGTTAGGTTCCAGGCCCCTCTCAAAATTGGCATAAGTAACACCTAATACATTATTTTTAAAGCTTTGAAATGAAGACTTTAAATGCTAAACAGCATTATACACCTAATAAAATAATCACACAACACAGAATATATAATTAAACTAAGTTAAATGAACAAAAACATTTGCTAAACAGCATTATAAACCTAATAAAATAATCACACAACACAAACTTCACTTGCATTTTTCTGCAAACAGTTCTTTCTATGCATTCCTATCTGGACTGATTTATAGACAGGAAGATCTTGTTCCTTTGAAATCTGCTCGATAGCTCAGGTCTGGTTAAACTGATTAATTTCAGCTTGCTTGGCTTTGCTGCAACACAAGCGGACAGCTCCACCTACTGGCTATTTTAATCAATGCACTGCTTCTCAATGCTTTTCAATAGCAGTCACATGACTGGAAAAAAGGTTGTTATTCTGAAACGGTGCAAATTGAACCGTTGTAAACCGAGGGCCACCTGTATATGGAAGTCACCTTTCTGTAAACCATGCTGTGGTAGACTAACGAGCATGCATGTGTCTTGAGTACCACGTGTATAAAATTGTTGGGAACAATGCTGGCATATAGTATTCAAGACACATTCATACTCTTTAGTACAATCTCATGGAAAGGATGTAGGTATTAACAAAGGATAAAAAGGTAAATTGGAAAGAATTTTGTTTACATCCTATCTGTTTTAAAAGTTCAGTTTTTTATTTCCATGTCTTAGGCCGGCCTTACACATTTGATTGGATGACTTTGATGAAGATTGAAAGTCTTAGACTATGTGTATCCAGAACAACTATGACCTCCCTAAAAATAATTCTAGCTAAAAATTATTAAAATTCACCCAGGAATTCCAGAGACCTTAAACAACATCAAGTGTGATATTGGGTGAATATAAAGTTTAAAACCACCGTGAAGCTGTATAAGGTTGACTGATTTCATTCCCAAGTAAATGATTTTTTTCACTGTCTAGTGGGAGTGCATGTTTAAGACTTTAACATGTTGAGCTTTGACTTTTTCAGAAGCAACGCAGTGTAAATATTTAATGCTACCATTAATAAACACTTGAATCCATTTTTGGAAGCTATTGAAGTTCCTGATTTACATTTTATTCTAGAGTTGTTTTTTTATTAAATCTAATTACCCAAAGAAACATACAACATAGGCTTCAAGTGATGCTCTAAATTTGCGCCCTGATTAATGCTGACAAGTAATGTCACAACAATTTATTGTTTTAATTCAGCTTTTGTTAGCTGGGGAAATAATAGCATTTCCGTTTGTGCCTCTATCCTTTACACAGGTTTCAAGCAATGTTAGCTACAGATAAACTTCACTCCTCTAATGCAGAAGGTTTGCACAACACTGCTGTGACTTGACACATAATCATGCTGTCTTTTTAATAATTAATATTAGATTTCTAATTGGATGTGTTCGATAACACTTTGAACTAATCTTCAAAAGCTTAATACTACATTAAATTGAAAGTATAATGCATAATACTGATCATAAGAGGTTTTTAGAGGGCATGTTCTAATAGGCAGGGTATGAATGCAGCCTTGAACCAAATAATACCAAAGTCAAATGGCTTCAATAATTATTAGAATATTAAAAATTCACTATTCAAAACCATGACTAGTGTATATGATTGTAGCTAACTGTTTGTTATATGCATCTATGTTATCTTTTTATCTAGAAATGTATCTCAGTTTGTTTGTTTGTCCATCTATCCATGTGGCCACTTATCTTTCTAACTGTTCATTTCACCATCTTCATATCTATCTATTTGTCTATCATCTATCTATCTATCTATCTATCTATCTATCTATCTATCTATCTCTATATATTTATCTCTCTCTCTATATCGATCTAGCATCTATCTATCTATCTATCTATCTATCTATCTATCTATCTATCTATCTATCCATACATACAGTGAGCCCTATTTATCATATGTCTGTCGGACCTGATCCGACAGTGTGGATTAGGTCCAACAGACATCGCTGAATGCGGAGAGCAATACGCTCTCCGTATTCAGCATTGCACCAGCAGCTCTTGTGAGCTGCTGGTGCAACGCCACCCCCCAGCAGATTTGCGGCCAATCGGCCACCAGCAGGGGGTGTCAATCAACCTGATCGTACTTGATTAGGTTGAATTCCGGCGATTCTTGTCCGCCTCATCAGAGCAGGCAGACAGGGTTATGGAGCATCAGTCTTTAGACCGCTGCTTCATAACTGGTGTTTCTGGCGAGACTGCAGGCTCGCCAGAAACACGGGCCCTCAAGCTCCGTACGGAACTTGATAGATAGGCCCCAGTACATCTATCTATGTATCTATTATCTATCTATGTATCTATTATCTATCTATATATCTATTATCTATCTATCAATCTATCTATGTATATATTATCTAACTATCTATCTATCTTTGTGTACATCAACGTTTTTCCAATCTCCACAGAAAGGCTGGAGAGTCTCCCTTGGAATATAGAACCCTAACCCTTGTCCTTGCTGTACAGTCATTGGTTAATATGTTCATGAACTAATTAGTATCTGTTCCTAACTGGCTGCAGCAGCACTGATGCTTTGTTATGATGCCTAAGTGTGTATATATATATATATATGTTACCTTACATGTTTAAGGGTCATGTTGGCAGAGTCATAGGTGTTATGTGTTTGAGGAATTGGTTAGTTTGGGGTGTTACTGAGTTTAGGTTGTTGGGTTAAACAGTCTTAGGGAGAGGCTTGAAATGAAAAAAAAAAAACAGCCATGGGGAGGAAATATTTCTCCCTTCTCCTCCGCACAATGGATGGTGTAACCTAAAAGATTGGTCTGGTTTTTCCCCCATGTACCCCCTTAGAACTGCTCTGACAACATCCATCAGAATGCCATTGACAATTGCTTTGCATGGCTTTTTCTAATTTGAAGCATCAATAAATCCATCAATATCAAGCTCATCACATTACAAATGCATTAGTTGCACAGTAGACTGATATACCTGCATTTGTGGCACAGTAGACTGATATACCTGCAGTTGTGGCACAGTAGACTGATATACCTGCATTTGTGGCACAGTAGACTAATATACCTGCATTTGTGGCACACTAGACTGATATATCTGCATTTGTGGCACAGAAGACTGATATACCTGCATTTGTGGCACAGTAGACTGATATATCTGCATTTGTGGCACAGTAGACTAATATACCTGCATTTGTGGCACAGTAGACTAATATACCTGCAGTTGTGGCACAGAAGACTGATATACCTGCATTTGTGGCACATTAGACTGATATATCTGCATTTGTGGCACAGTAGACTAATATACCTGCATTTGTGGCACAGTAGACTGATATACCTGCAGTTGTGGCACAGTAGACTGATATATCTGCATTTGTGGCACAGTAGACTAATATACCTGCATTTGTGGCACAGTAGACTGATATATCTGCATTTGTGGCACAGTAGACTAATATACCTGCAGTTGTGGCACAGTAGACTGATATATCTGCATTTGTGGCACAGTAGACTAATATACCTGCATTTGTGGCACAGTAGACTGATATACCTGCAGTTGTGGCACAGTAGACTGATATATCTGCATTTGTGGCACAGAAGACTGATATACCTGCATTTGTGGCACAGAAGACTGATATATCTGCATTTGTGGCACAGTAGACTAATATACCTGCATTTGTGGCACAGTAGACTAATATACCTGCAGTTGTGGCACAGAAGACTGATATACCTGCATTTGTGGCACATTAGACTGATATATCTGCATTTGTGGCACAGTAGACTAATATACCTGCATTTGTGGCACAGTAGACTGATATACCTGCAGTTGTGGCACAGAAGACTGATATACCTGCATTTGTGGCACAGTAGACTGATATATCTGCATCTGTGGCACAGTAGACTAATATACCTGCATTTGTGGCACAGTAGACTGATATACCTGCAGTTGTGGCACAGTAGACTGATATATCTGCATTTGTGGCACAGTAGACTAATATACCTGCATTTGTGGCACAGTAGACTGATATATCTGCATTTGTGGCACAGTAGACTAATATACCTGCAGTTGTGGCACAGTAGACTGATATATCTGCATTTGTGGCACAGTAGACTAATATACCTGCATTTGTGGCACAGTAGACTGATATACCTGCAGTTGTGGCACAGTAAACTGATATATCTGCATTTGTGGCACAGAAGACTGATATACCTGCATTTGTGGCACAGAAGACTGATATATCTGCATTTGTGGCACAGTAGACTAATATACCTGCATTTGTGGCACAGTAGACTGATATACCTGCAGTTGTGGCACAGAAGACTGATATACCTGCATTTGTGGCACAGTAGACTAATATACCTGCATTTGTGGCACAGTAGACTGATATATCTGCATTTGTGGCACAGTAGACTAATATACCTGCATTTGTGGCACAGTAGACTAATATACCTGCATTTGTGGCACAGTAGACTAATATACCTGCATTTGTGGCACAGTAGACTAATATACCTGCAGTTGTGGCACAGAAGACTGATATACCTGCATTTGTGGCACACTAGACTGATATATCTGCATTTGTGGCACAGTAGACTAATATACCTGCATTTGTGGCACAGTAGACTGATATACCTGCAGTTGTGGCACAGAAGACTGATATACCTGCATTTGTGGCACAGTAGACTGATATATCTGCATCTGTGGCACAGTAGACTAATATACCTGCATTTGTGGCACAGTAGACTGATATACATGCATTTAGGGCAAATGAACAGCACGTGGTGCGCTCATTATCATTGCTCTAGCAATTACTTGTGCATCCCTGCTCTCTTGTAACCAATTGCAAAGATGCAGGGCTTGTTAATCATCTTAGATAAATGAGTTTGACATGTTTTATCTTGATCATATATGGGATGCTGGAGAGGTTAAAGGGAAATGAAACCCAATTATTTTCTTTCATGATTTAGAATGAGCAGCTATTTTAAACAAGTTTTCAGCTTGCTTCTATTAACTTATTTGCTACATTCTCTTGATATACTTTGTTGAAGAGCATATCTAAATATGCCCAGTAGATGCTGATTGGTGGCTGCACATAGATGTCTTGTGTTATTGGCTCACCCATGTGCATTGCTTTTTCTTCAAAAAGCATACCTAAGGAATGAAGCAAATTAGATAATGGAAAAAATTGAATTTTGCTTAAAATTATGTCTCTTGATAAATGAAGCCCATAGATATACTCATATTAATATCTGAAGCATAAGACAGGGGGTGTCAATCATCCCAATTGTATCCAATCAGGCTGATCGCTGTTAGGGATGGGCGAATGTGTTTATATCCGAATTCGAATGTTAGAACGAATGTTATTGTAGAATGTTGATAAGAACGAATATTCTTAAAAATTCGATTTTCGAATGTTATTTACAGTTTTCGAATGTCACATTCAAATTCGAATGTTACATTCGAATATCACATTCGAATTTGAATATTACATTTATAAAACACAATTTTAGACTAGAAATACTATTTCAAATTCAAATGTCACATTCGAATCGAATATCACATTCGAATCGGATATCACATTTAAAACACAGTATTAGACTAGAAATACTATTTCAAATTTGAATGGGACATTCGAATATGAATGTAGCATTCAAATTCGAATTTTACATTTATTAAACACAGTTGTAGACTAGATATACTATTTCAAATTTGAATGTCACATTCGAATTCGAACATTAGATTTCGAAATTGAATGAATACATAGCTAAACATTCTATTATTCGAATGAATATTTTCGAATTTTTTTGAAAAATTCAAAAACAAAAATTCGAAAATAGAATGTTAGAATGTTATATAAACATTCGAAATTCGATTTGAACGAACGAATGTATCAAAATTCGTTTTAAATTTCGAATTTTTAGAAACATTCGCCCATCCCTAATCGCTGTCCACTGCCTCAGAGGTGGCGGACAAGTTAAGGAGCAGCGGTCTTAAGACCGCTGCTTCTTAACTTAAGTTGCCAGCGAGCCTGAAGTCCCGAGCGCACACAGCAGCATAAACTGCTTCCTAAATCGTCCCCCATGAATCGACCACAATTTAGAAGAAGAAGGATTTACATAAATTACTTCTGAACCTACTCTTCTCCAACATGAGATCATGACCTCTTATGTTGCTCTTTTTTTATGAAAAAATCTTTTCAGTCTCAGCTTTCTTAAACCCCTTGATATGCTTGAAACTAAAGTTTAACAATACACATTCCATGTTTACATAAATGTTAATCCAAAACTTAAAGGGGAAGTAGTTTTGCATTTGTTTCACCTTTAACGACATTACAATGTGAAATACACAGGGTAGAAGTATTACCCAAGCATAAGCTTTTGAATCAATATTTTGAAATTAGTTTGTTTTAAAAGAAGATCTTACATATTTATACCTACAATAGTGTACTATTTACACTGATCCAGTGGTGATCTGATACCCAACAGTTCAGCTAATTGGTGCACATACTTGAGTGACAGGTAAGAACACACCAATCAACAGTTCTGTATTCTTTAAGAGCAGCATTGCGGTGTATACAATTAGCACTCCCAGAAACTTTTGAGTATAATGACCCTGTAATTCTTTGTTTATTTTTACATTGTTTGCGTTAGTCTGTGTTCAGTGTGATTAATATTCTGCTTTCCCCAGCAGACTGGACCCTGACTGTATATTATTTATCATTATCGGTTTTATGCTTTCATTCCTGATATATACAAGTGAAAATTTCTGTAATATAGATTCTTGGCCTTGAGTTTACAATGGAACATTTGCTACAAATCCACTAAAATGCTTTAAGGTTTAATCAATCTTATTTTGGTAATGGTAAGCTCAATACAGATTCTATCATTTAAGGAATAGGTACATTTGTCAGTGTGCTAGATTCATGTAACTTGCCTTATGCTGATAGCTAGAAACTCAAACACTTTAGAGAGATAGTTCCCTGACAAATACATTCACTAACTGTATCTCCTCATTCACTCTAGTTCCTATTACTCTGTGCAGGGGATACATTCATGTTAATGCATCTCTCCATTATTTAGAGAATAAGTTACATTGATTTACATAGGAACTGACAAGACCAGAGTTAGTGAATTGAATCTGGTGTCTTGTATATAAATAAATGTGGACAGATGGTAATCATGATATGCAAATTGTATGTAATCATTGTATGAAAACAAATAAATACTGATGAATTGTTTTTTAAGGTTAATATTAATACCTTTTAGCGAACTGAAGAGCGCTAACCAGAACCTCTTGTTGCCAGAGCACCAGCCATGCTAAGTGTGGTTAGCTCCCCAGGACCTACACTAAAGCGCACTGAGCCTGCTGTTAGCGCAGTCAGAGCTCTAGCAAGAAGAGGATCTGGTTGGCGCGCTCTACAGCACGCAAAGGTAAGTATAAACTGCTACATGTGATCTTTTCACCTGCTCATTTTATCATTTACATTATTTTTAATGAAAATCAATGTAAATGTTTAACAAAAAAATCAGTATTAGTTTAGTTTTAACCAAAATTAATACCAAATAGTGCAGTCAATGAATATTTGGGGAAATTAATTTCCCCGAATATTTGTAACAAAATTTCTGTACCGCTCACTTTTTAGCCTCCCAGGACAAACTTGTAATACCAGCGCTATGGAAGTCCCATAGAAAAAAGGCTTTACGAACTTTACGTAAGTAGGTTTGTGGTAAGGCCAACAAAGTGTGCGGTACACCTATACCTGCAAGACTTGTAATAGCAGCGGGCGTAAAAAAGCAGCATTAAGACCTGTTAACGCTGCTTTTTTACCTTAACGCACAACTCGTAATCTAGCCGTCAGTTTGTAATGCAGTGCTTACATTTCTCAGAAGTTGCTATATGTTTAATATCCTTTTAATTGTGTAGTTTTATATTACGACCTATCTACTAATTGTCAATTTGTAGATTTGTGTATGTCAGTATGCAGCAAGTTTTTTTCAAATCACATCTATATGGGAATCATGCTATCGATACATTTATTGCGGTGCATGGGACCGACAATCATATCATTATACACTGAGAGCAGATCTAAGCAGCTGGGGCATATTTTCATTACTTTCTAAATCTATATAAATTGTTCCCTTGTAAATCAAAATTAAAGATATTCATTAACAAAAGCATCAGTTGGGTTCCGGAGAACAACTAATTATGTTTAATTGCAACTTTTACAATATCAGCGAAAAAGCTATTTATCTTACAGTACAATCACGAGAGAGAGAGAGAGAGAGAGAGACGCCAACACATTTACAGAGAAAGATCTTAGATGTATGCATATGAATCATAACTTCAGAACTGTCTTTATTTAACATAGTGTGTTAATTAATGTTGTTTATCTATTCCTGTTCTGTTTTTCAAAAGTTTCTTATTTTCTAATTACTTTCAGGTAAAGTTGTTGTCTTACTGCGATGACTTAATTAAATATTGGTTGTGGATTACTTAATGGAGTGAAATAAAATGTTCAGTGCCTGATAAAAAAGATAAAATCCATAAGATTTTTTAATGGGTTTCGCTGCTTTTGTTGATTTTTTAAATATGATCAACAAAAGCAGCAGAACCAGTATAATATATATACAGTATATATATATATATATATATATATATATATATATATATATATAAATAAATATGAATGTGTGCATGTATACATGTCTGTATGTTTATATATATATATATATATATATATATATATATATATATATAGTGAAGATTGGAGTAGCCGTGTTAGTCCAGTAGATAGATGCTCAAAAAAACAAAGTATTGCAGTATGCAGTGATACCTTTTTATTGGACTAACATAATATTTAAAAGACAAGCTTTCGAGAGTTTTCCTCTCTTCCTCAGGTCTGAAGCAATACTGATCATTCTGATATAGATACACATCACATACAACAAATGGAAGGGAGGAAGGGGGGTGAGAGGGGGAGTCATAAAAGCAGAGAATGTGTCTGAAGGAGAAAATAGCTGAGAATAGCCAGAAAGAATAAATAAACAGAGGAGAGTAAATAGGTCAGATGAGAGGAAAAGCAAAAAGGAAAAAGAAACCAATATAGGACAATAAGATGAGAGATTATAGAAAGTTATGGTAGTGTGTGAGAAAGCCAGAGTCTACATTAAGTCCTTCATTTCTGGTATTGAAATGTGTGATCATTTTCATCTCAAACGTCTTTCGTTCATGAGAGTCTTTGAAATTCCCTTTAAGAATTTTAATCCTGAGGTTAAGGATGGAGTGACCAGTCTGGGTGAAGTGATGACCAACAGGGGTACAATATTCATTTTCCTTGTGTCTGTGTAGATTCATTCTGAGATGCAGCTTTAGGCCAGTTTCTCCAATGTAGCAACCTCTGTCACACGCTGTACACTGTATTATGTACACTACATTAGCAGATGAGCACGAATAGGATCCCTTAATATTGTATGACGCGTTGTTGTGTCTGGCTGTGTTGTTGTCACATATATGTTGACACAGTTTGCAGAGTGATTTGTTGCATCGTGCAGTGCCATTCTGTGTGCGCTTCTGTTCTGTGGTTAATTTGCTGCGGACCAATCTCTGTCTCAGGTTAGGCGGTTGTTTGAATGCTAGTATGGGGGGTTCAGGAAATATTTTTTTGAGTGTGGGGTCCTCTGAAATTAGTGGTTGTAGATCTTTAATAATTTTGCGCACTCCTTCCAGAGTAGGGTTGTAAGTGACTACTAGAGGGGTTCTTGTTTTGTTTTCCTTTTCTTTGTATTGTAGGAGTCTTTCCCGTGGTGTTTTTAGGGCAGATTTGATTTTTTTAGATATTGTCCTTTCCTTGTAGCCCTTTTGCCTAAATGACTCTGACAGTGTACTGAGGTGGTGATCTCTGTCTTTTGTGTCAGAGCAAATGCGGTGATATCTGATAGCTTGGCTGTAGATGATACCTTGTTTGGTGTGATTGGGATTGCATACTGCAATACTTTGTTTTTTTGAGCATCTATATATATATATATATATATATTAAAACAATAAGGAAAACAAGAGAACCAGAGTAAATGGTCTGAGACCAAAGACTCAGGGACTGCGCTATGGCTTGCCCAGAAAGAGTATAAAGAAAGGACTTTCCAAACTAAAAACCCAAGGGCATAAAATCTTGGCTGTATTTAACAGTCAAAAGATAAAAGTAGCAGAAATAGGTTAGTGTGGCTAAATCACAAAAAGGAAGTAATATTCCTATTAGACTTCCAAATAACAGGTATGACAAAACAAGAAATTTGTGACCGAAGCGCACAAAATCTGCTTTCTTTATATCACCTATAATTGCCCAGTGACGCTAAGTAATAATAAGAGTAAAAATAAAAATTTGTAATAATAATACTAATAATACCAAAAATATTAAATAATTAGATAAAGTGCTAACTGCCTGAGTTCACATATACATATAATAATATAATAGAGTAAAATTGAATAAGTTAAAATGTTACCTATAAAGTGAAAAAGAATGGATTCACTAGAATAAAAAGAGCTAGAAATGCAAACACAGGTACCCAAGTAAATTGTATAAAAAGCATAAAACGTAATGTCTGGTTGCTGAAATAAGGATTGGTATTGAAAATAATGGCAACAAAATTTGCCCGATATATATAAAAATTTCTCTGATATCAGTCTGTATTAAAATTATTGTCCAGAGGATGGTATTAAAATATATAGTCCAAAAAGAACTGTAGCAAAATTCGTATAAGACGTTTATATCCAAATTAATAAAAGTGCAGGTTTTTCTTTCTGATTGCCTATCTAGGTGGGTACTCACCAGATTTCACCTCAATCGTATAAGATAAGGGCGTAGCAAGCAAAGGGAAACATCCATTTCTAGGGGTGCCTGAAAGGAAACTGCAGTATATCTTTCCTCTTCTCTTTTCTCCACCCGTGAAACTCCGTATCTGTTTGTTCAATAGGCGTAGGAGCACTCTCACCGATCTCCAAAGCAGACTCTCTCTCCAATGTCGGATATAAAATAGATAAAAATAAACGCCAATAGTGTAATACTGTTTTTTATTAAGAACAACAAACACACATAAAGCAACCCGTTGTGGTTATGCTTACAAAAAACACCCTTAACAGATGAGGGCCCCTATTTAAGAAAGTCTGGCGGACCTGATCCGAAAGTGCGGATCAGTTCCGCCAGACCTCACTGAATACGGTGAGCAATACGCTCGCCGTATTCATCATTGCACCAGCAGCTCACAAGAGCTGCTGGTGCAACACTGCCCCCTGCAGACTCGCGGCCAATGGGCCGCCAACAGGGGGTGTCAATCAACCCGATCGTACTCGATCGGGTTGAATTCCGGAGATGTCTGTCCGCCTGCTCAGAGCAGGCGGACAGGTTATGGAGCAGCGGTCTTTGTGATCGCTGCTTCATAACTGCTGTTTCTGGCGAGTCTGAAGACTCACCAGAAACACAGGGCTTTGAGCTGCATTTGGAGCTTGATATATATAGGCCCCGAGGTATGAGACAAATGAAGTACAGTGTATCGTACACAATCAATGCAGCTGCTTCATAAAATTGGCAAAATACTACCAGGACCGGAAGTCTATCTGAATCAGAGTACTTCTTCATCAGAGGCTTATAGGGAAAACGTCAGTCCTGGACGTGATTTTAAAGGTTCGTAATATGTGGGCGTGTGGTCCTGGTAGAAGCCAATTGGTGGAGCACTGGTTATTGTTTGACCCTCAGATCTGCACCAATAACAAACAGCCTAACCGGAGAACACACTAGATACACCTGATTGCTCCGTGGCGTAGAAAGTTAAACCGTTAAACTCACACACGTAATAAAATGTTAAAGCCCGCAAAATAGAAAAATCTGAATAAACATACATATAATAAAAAAATAAGAAGACGCTTTAGTGAACATCTATACAATATCAAAATTGAATTAATGAAACACAGTGTATCAAAACACTTCGCAGAGACTCACAATTGTGACCCTAGGTCCCTAAAAATTCAGGTCATAGATTGAATACCACCATCAGTAGAAAATAGATTACTACAATTGAGGAAGCAAGAAACATACTGGATATATAAATTAAATAGTTCAGTACCAAAAGGGTTAAACGTAGATCTAGATATTCAGGCTTTTATGTGACAGATACATAACTAGATAGATCATGTATAGATTTTATATTTCTAAATTGAATTTTTTCTATTTCTTAATTAAATTAAAATTTCTTAGCAAATATAGGTGAGATTTTAAAATACATTAATTTAGATACGAATATTAAATATTAATTATTAAATTTCAAATTAGAGTTCATTAATATCTTTTAAAGTATTCATTTCATTTATTATGATATATTACATTTTCATTTTTTATGAATTTTAGAATTTATGATGTATTTATGTATTTGAGTGTTTATGTATATATGCATTATTGTATTTTTTGACATTGCAACAGTATAGGATTTCTTATTGCAACTTTTAGGATACTTTTTATCAGATAATTTTTAAGGTTCTTCTTTCAGATGTTTTAAATGCCAGTCTAGATATTTTTTTTTTAAAGTGTGTATTTAATGGAATGTTACTGTTGTGTATCTAACAGAACGTTACTATTGTGTATAAAAATTATGTAACATATAAAGACAATCTTAGACAACAGACTGTGTTTAACATCGGAGTACGGACACTCTCTGGCAACGTCATCACTGAAAGCGTACCTATTGGTTGCCTTAACCTGGGGGTGTTATCTTAACAAAACAAAAAAAGCCCGCGAGTGCCCAGTTACCAAACCAAATTTTCACCTCTTGAAAAAGCCCGACCGGCGTCGGGGGAAACGCGTTGAGGATCAAGGACTAACAATTTTACCGAACTTTGGACAAGGAATTCTATCTCTGCAACCGACCAACCTGCTGTTCCCTTCATGTGCTCGGATGACACTTTGGGGAGTAAAATGAACCGCATACTTTGATTGCAGGACTGCAGGTGTTAGCGGTGTTTTTGGGAGGAAGCACAAGGCAGTCTTTTCAGCGGCAGCTGGAAAGGTTACTCTACAGGCGTAATTTATTTTTAATCTTGTAAGTGCATATTATTAGCGCTTATTTGTTGTTAATAAATGTTATCACTTGAATCGGAGGATGCGCTTTTTCTTTTTTTCTCAGAGACCTCATGTAGTGTTTAAAAAGAACCGTAATTCGAAAAGTGTACTGGCTCCCTCTAAATTAAAAGATCCACGGCTCCCACCCAAAAATAGTTCTGACACCCTGGATCAATGGGTCAAGGGAAGACCAGGAAGATGCAAATGTGCTGCATGTGTATTTATTTGTGGAATAGAGATTCCATAATGAATTGGAACAATACAAAACAGGTACCCATTAAATGTAGAGGGACCTGTCATACCACATTTGTAGTTTATGGCCTTACCTGTGGCTGTGGATTGATCTACATAGGAAGGACCAAGAGAAAAATCAAGAGGCGCTCCTACGAGCGTATCAACAATATTAAAATAGGGTTAAAAAACCCTACAGAGGCCCATTTATCAAGCTCCATATGGAGCTTGAGGGCCCGTGTTTCTGGCAAGTCTTCAGACTCGCCAGAAACAGCAGTTATGCTCCATAACCCTGTCCGCCTGCTCTGAGCAGCCAGACAGGAATCGCCACAATTCAACCCAATTGAGTACGATGGGGTTGATTGACACCTCGCTTCTGGCGGCCCATTGGCCGCGAGTCTGGCGGGGGCGGCGTTGCACCAGCAGCTCTTGTGAGCTGCTGATGCAATGCTGAATACGGAGAGTGTATTGCTCTCCGCATTCAGCGATGTCTGTCGGACCTGATCCACACTGTCGGATCAGGTCCGACAGACATTTGATAATTCGGCCTCATATTGTTAGTGAGCATTTTAGGGTACAAAGTCTGCAGAGGTCAGACGAAACACGTAGACGGATCGGTCTACATGTATTACAGTGACTTACTATGTAGCATTATCACAAAGACTGACCAGTTGTTTTCAACAGATTACCCTAAGAGGATAAGAGCAGTGCTGGGAGGCTAAAGTGCCGCTGGGACCCGTACATTGATTTGAACTGAATGTTTTGTTACAAGTTGATATTTTATTCTAGTAAGTGCAATAAATTGTGTGCTCACAATAAATGTTTTAAGGTTTTACCTTGAATCATGGTTGCGCTTCTTTGTACTTATATCCCTAGAGATATATATAAATATACACACACTGTTAAGACATTCATAGTCAAATACCTTGAAACATGCAATATAATTTTTATTCTGTTTTAATGTGTTTTGAATATAAATACGACAAATTTCGATCTTCTTCGCTTAGAATTTTTGAATTTTTTTTTTATTTTAAAATAAGTATTTTGAAACATCTTTCTATCTATTTATCTACCTATTTATTTATCATCTCTCTCTCTCAGTCTCTCTATATGTAGGTATACGAATCAAATACATAAAAAGCATTTTCCGGTCTTATGAAACCACCTTCTTATATTACAAGCCAAAATTAAAATGTATTGAATGCTGATGAAGGAGATCATATCTCTGAAAACGTTCCAATAAATATTGATTTTGGTTTGTGAAAGTCCAGTGAGTGCAATCGCTTGATACAATGGCCTCTAGTTATGAAAGTCTGGCGGACCTCGCCGTATTCATCATTGCACCAGCAGCTCACAAGAGCTGCTGGTGCAACGCCGCCCCTCTGCAGACTTGCGGCCAATAGGCCGCCAGCAGGGGGATGTCAATCAACCCGATCTTACACGATCGGGTTGTATTGTTGCGATGTCTGTCCGCCTGCTCAGAGCAGGCGGACAGGTTATGGAGCAGCGGTCTTTGTGACCGCTGCTTCATAACTGCTGTTTCTGGCGAGTCTAATGACTCGCCAGAAACACGGGGCATCAAGCTCCTTTCGGAGCTTGATACATATGCCCCTATATCTATAGATATAGATATATATTTTTTGTTTTAAAAAATAATCAAATATATATAGAAATGTATATTTAAAAATAATAATAATATTTTCTTCTTTCTGAAGAAGATAAGAATTGAAAGTATTTGTAAAGCACCCTTGGGTTTAACGCATTTGATCTAGGGCAGTGTCAGGTTAGCTTGCAAGCGATAACTAATAGTTTTTTTTAAAGGATTACTTTCTGTTATAATTTTTAAGCTAAACAACTAACATATTAAAGTTAATAAACATTAATTAAACCCTACTGACCAATATTTTCTCCAAAATGAAGTTTCATAACGTTCTAAAAGTTATATTTTTTATTCGCCTATGATGTCACGTTATCCTGCCCACTATTTTCAGCACTGAATGTTCAAAATACTTAAACCAATAACTTTGTGTTTAAAGCGCCATTTTGAAACCTAGGTATTGTAAACGGATTGGTACAGAGCAAAGGATACACACAGAGTGGGTTTGGAAAACAATTAAATTTGCAGACAAGATTTCTGATGTACGGTAGAGATATGTTAATGAAATGCTATTGATAAAAAGCATATTGGGGTAGTTAGTTAGTAACAGGCATAGAAAATATTTACTTACAGTGGCCCTTTAAGTGCGTTCCACAAAAGTCTATTGGGAGAGGGATTTAGGGTGGTCACGATCTTGGAAGTCCTGAAGTTAGCTCGTCTGAGTCTTTACCTTGCCTGCTCATTGTTTACTTTAATTTCCTAATATGCAAGCTAATCCAGCACCTCTGTCTAATCATGGGCGCCGCCATTTTGGAACCTAAGTTACACTGCAGGTTTCTGAATGAGAGTTACTGCACATGTGCAAACACATCAGCACTGGAATTCAACATGACAGTACTCATGACTAGAGGGATGCGAGATAAAACCTCAGTATTATACTTATAAAATGTGTTTAGTGTTTGATATCCATTTAAACGGACACACTTTGTAATTACAAAACTTTCCATAGACTTGCAATAAAGTGACATACAATTAAGGGGCGAGATTAGAAGCAGAGCGCAATCAACAGAGCAGGGCACAACCTCACTCAGAGAGATATGAAAGTCAAACTTATACTTGTGTGACTCTGACATGTTTTCCATTTTTAAGAGTATTTTTAGTTTTCTTCTCTTATTAAATTTACTAGCTCAGTTGGTAAAAATGCCCTGACTACAAAAGCCTGTTAAAAGATCCAAAGGTCACAGGTTCAAATCCCGGCAGGGCCGACTCAGCCCTTCATCCTTCCAAGGTCGATAAAATGAGTACCATTAAATTGGGTAATAATAACAACTATTACTATTCAGCTGTCGAATCGACAAAGCACTTTGAGTCCCACTGGGAGAAAGGCGCTATATAAATACTAGTTATTTTTGGTATCGTTTATTGAAAAGCATACATATGTTGTCTCAGGAGCAGCAATGTACTCCTGGGGGCTAGCTATTGATTGGTGGCTACACACTTATGGCTCTTGTCATTGGCTCACCATATTTCCTCAGCTAACTTCCAATATTGCATTGCTGCTCTTTTGTTGACTTTAACCATGTGCTTAACCTGTTTGCATTAGGTTACACACATATATGATAATTACATGCAAGCAATTGTGCTCTAACAGGCTCTAGCATATGATTTGTTACATTTTTATTGCATTTAATAAAAATACTAGTTGTTTATTGTGCTATTTTATAGTCCATAGCTTTAAACTGTTTTTTTTATGTGAAACAAAATTACAAAATCAATGATATGAAATAAGCATTGACAGTAAGCCCTGCTTTAGAGGTGCATTAAAAGCCAACTAATATCTAGGTCACATGGAACTTAGCATCTCCACATGAATTTTAAACAAAAATCAATGACTGTATTGGAAATCGTGAGCAATGGAAATGATTTCTCCCTAGCAATAAATCCTCAAATCCAAACATAATTATATTTACATTGCTCAATAATCAGCAAGTTTTAATACACTAATGATAAATAAAATAAATTTAGGAAGATTAACTGCAGTATCTTAAAAATAATGTCTCATTTAATAAATATGTATACAAGTTAAGTATAGATGTTTGGTTGTTTAGTTATTTCAGGTTATACAAACAAAACCTATGAAACCAAGTAAGGATGACATTACACCTGTAATTACAAGAATTTTATGAAATCAGTAAATTAAGAGCAGAATGTGAACACTTTCTGAATAAATTTACAGCTTATTTGCTGCAATTGTTTTTATAAGCCAATCTTCCTCTTACCGCTTGCCTTATTTAGAGTTGCTATTGGAGTAGACATGCTCTCCACTGTCATTTTGTTTACACAACTTACAGTACATTGCTATGTAGTATCTTATCACCTATCTAATCCTGTTAGCCCAATTATGTAGACAAGTTAGGTTTGTGTATGCTTCTAATTCTCAGTATTGAGAAATCAACAATTTTAAGATATATATTAGAGGAAAAAGGCACAATAAGTAGTGAAAATAGATTTGCAATTTTATATTATAATCTCAAAATAATTAATGCACTCATTATTGTAGACAACTCTAAATATGTGATGATAGATATTATAATAGAGAAAGGGAGTGCCTACATCTCCTAAAGAAGACCTCTAAATATGTGATGATAGAGAAAGTATGATAGAGAGAGGGAGTGCCAACATCTCCAAACGAAGACCTCTAAATATGTGATGATAGAGAAAGTATGATAGAGAGAGTAAGTGCCAACATCTCCAAAAGAAGACCTCTAAATATGTGATGATAGAGAAAGTATGATACAGAGAGTGAGTGCCGACATCTCCAAAAGAAGACCTCTAAATATGTGATGATAGAGAAAGTATGATAGAGAGAGTAAGTGCCAACATCTCCAAAAGAAGACCTCTAAATATGTGATGATAGAGATTATGATAGAGAGAGGGGGTGCCAACATCTCTGAAAGAAGACCTCTTAATATGTGATGATAGCGAGAAAATTATAGAAAGAGTGAGTGTCCACATCTCCAAAAGAAGACCTCTAAATATGTGATGATAGAGAGAGGGAGTGCCAACATCTCCGAAAGAAGACCTCTAAATATGTGATGATAGAGAAAGTATGATATAAAGAGGAAGTGCCTATATCTCCTTAAAAAGACCTCTAAATATGTGATGATAGAGAGCATGAGGGAGATATGGAGTGTCTACATCTCCTAATGGACTCTAAATATGTGATGATAGCGATAATATGATAGAGAGAGGGAGTGCCTACATCTCCTAAAGAAGATCTCTAAATATGTGAGGATAGAGAGTATGAGAGAGAGAGGGAGTGCCTGCATCTCATTAAAGAGAACTCTAAATATGTGATGATAGAGCATATTAGAGAGAGGGAGTGCCTGCATCTCCTTAAGGAGAACTCTAAATATGTGTTGATAGAGAGTATGATAGAGAGAGGGAGTGCATACATCTCATTAAAGATAACTCTAAATATGTGAGGATAGAGAGTATGAGAGAGAGAGGGAGTACCTGCATCTCATTAAATATAACTCTAAATATGTGTTGATAGAGAGTATGATAGAGAGAAGGAGTGCCTACATCTCATTAAAGATAACTCTAAATATGTGAGGATAGAGAGTATGAGAGAGAGAGGGAGTGCCTACATCTCCTTAAAGAGAACTCTAAATATGTGATGATAAAGAGTATTAGAGAGAGAGGGAGTGCCTGCATCTCCTTAAAGAGAACTCTAAATATGTGATGATAAAGAGTATTAGAGAGAGAGGGAGTGCCTACATCTCCTTAAAGAGAACTCTAAATATGTGAGGATAGAGAGTATTAGAGAGAGAGGGAGTGCCTGCATCTCATTAAAGAGAACTCTAAATATGTGATGATAAAGAGTATTAGAGAGAGAGAGAGTGCCTACATCTTCTTAAAGAGAACTCTAAATAGGTGATGACAGAGAGTATGATAGAGACGGGGCATCAAGCGCCATACAGAGTTTGATAAATATGCCCCATATATGTGATGATAGAGAATATGATAGGGAGAGGGAGTGCCTACATCTCCATTAAGAGAACTCTGGTCCTGCTTGCCAGTCAAATATTTGGTTAAAAAACACAAAACAAAACATTTGATTGAGGTTTCACACATATTCTCCATTTATCAAGCTGCGAGATCAGCTTCAGAGCCCAAGCCTTAAGACCCTTAAGACCACTGCAACTTCCCCTCTCTCCTCCACCTAAAGTGTGGCATATTTTAATCATCCCAATCAGATAAAATCTGGCTGATTGACAGCCCCTGTTCCCTTACAGTTGTCTGCGTGTGAGTACAGGGAGACATTGCACAAGCAGCAGCTTGTGCAATGATAAATGCAGGTGGCAGGTGCTGCCCGCTTGCCATGAGGCTAGGAGTATGAGGTCCATGACAGCAAACCTAGTCCACCCGCTAATTGATAAATAGAGCCCAAGGGGACGAATTATTAAGCTCCGAATGGAGCTTGATGCCCCTTCAGGCTCGCCAGAAACAGTAGTTATGAAGCAGCGGTCCTTGGTGTTTGCATCTCTGATATTTAGCAGCTCTCACATGGAGTGTTAGTTCAAGCTAATTTGTTCTGTCTGGTCAGTCCTGTGGTTCAGTACAAGGAGTAGACGTCTCGCCTGCATTCTCCAACTTATGATCTGTCCCAAACCAATATGACTGCACAGTAAAAGCTTGTTTTTGGAGGCAATGAATATTGTCTAACTTTTAGCAAAGAAAGCCACATTCCTTTTTTAAAAGTGTTTTTCAGGGACATAGAGTTTGGATTTGGAACCTCGGTGGCCTGAGAGTTACCATTGGAAAGTGTTTGGAAGTGCAGGGAAGTTTCTCACATTAAAGACAGCAAAACCTGAGGAGTATGCGTGACACACAAATTGCTGGATCCATACTCTGGGAGGTGAATTATTACACACACCATCCACTTACCTCATATCGATTGAGGTCTGTGAAAGTAAGTGCACATCAGATTGGGTGCAGGAACACCTTCTATTGGCAGTATATCACTCATTGGGATTAAGAACATTATAAGAACATTTTAAGAACATTTTAGAATTTTAAAAGGAATTTTATTATCATTATCCTTTATAAATTTATTATATATTATATATTATATATATATTATATATATTTTATATATATTTTTTCATTTTTGTTCATTGCTATATTGCACGGTTTTTAAATTTCATAAGTAGCAATATCACATTATATATTGATACAACATATGCATACATCATAGTATACTACAGGTGCCATCAACTTCCTATCACTGATAAGCAGTATATATGGAAATTCATTCTGATTACGAACAGCTCCTAGATATGAGCTGTATTTAGCGCTATCTCATATCTTCTTGTGTATTTATTGTTTAGATAAGTATGAGGGACTTATCTTAGTGTTCTATTTGAGACTGGCTGCTTTGTTTTCTCTGAATATATTATAGATATATATTATCTTGAATTAATATGTTACAGAAATAGGATACCCTTGGGTTTAGGGCAGTTCAAGAGTTTTTATATACGACCATTGTGATTTATATGTCAGATAATGTCAGATAATGTCAGATAATCATAGCAGGATCCATTACAGAAACACATTGTAGTCCAGCTGTATATTCAGCCCTCTAGGGGTAACAGTATCCAGTCGATAGATCCAGGATGTTTGCACTTGAAGAAGTTTTTTCTGCCTATCACCACCTCTCCTTGGGGAAGGCACATGATCAATAACATGGTCCTCAAGCTGGCAACCATATGTCCAGCTTGAAAAAAATGTCTGGCCACTGGTTGGTCTGATGCTTTTTTGTCAATTGCCGCTCTTATGGCATGACGATGGTTTGCCATCCTCTCTCTGAAGGTGGTTGAGGTTTTTCCCACGTAGACAAGGGAACATGGACACCTCAAAATATAGATCACATAGGTGCTGGTACAAGATAATCTGTGAAATATTTTATATTTCTTCCCTGTTCAGGGATGATGGAAATGTGTCCCGGTAAGCATGCTATTGCATGTAGTGCAGTCTCCACACTTAAAGCAACCTAACTTCTTTTTCCCATCCATCCAGGTGCCTTTCTGATAGCACTTTACTGGATTGTTGTGTACCAGGATGTCCTTCAAGTTAGATGCTTTTCTGTAGACAGTACGAGGAGCTTCCATTCCATATTGTCTACAGAAAAGCATCTAACTTGAAGGACATCCTGGTACACAACAATCCAGTAAAGTGAATTTGAACTTTTTCAGGAAGAACGGTCAGTGCAGCGTTTTATTCTTCTTATAGGATAAAGGCTATGGATGTATTTACTGCACGCAACACTCCGGCGGATGTGGTTTTGTAACAGTAAGTGCACTGGATTTGAATCTTTATATATATACTGTATATATATGTATGCATATGAATTTATGTGTTAATGTTTGTATTTATGTCTGTAAATACATATATACACATATACATACATAAATACATATATACACATATACATACATAAATACATATATACACATATAAATACATAAATACATATATACACATATACATACATAAATACATATATACACATATACATACATAAATACATATATACACATATACATACATAAATACATATATACACATATACATACATAAATACATATATACACATATACATACATAAATACATATATACACATATACATACATAAATACATATATACACATATACATACATAAATACATATATACACATATAAATACATAAATACATATATACACATATACATACATAAATACATATATACACATATACATACATAAATACATATATACACATATAAATACATAAATACATATATACACATATACATACATAAATACATATATACACATATACATACATAAATACATATATACACATATAAATACATAAATACATATATACACATATACATACATAAATACATATATACACATATACATACATAAATACATATATACACATATACATACATAAATACATATATACACATATACATACATAAATACATATATACACATATACATACATAAATACATATATACACATATACATACATAAATACATATATACACATATAAATACATAAATACATATATACACATATACATACATAAATACATATATACACATATACATACATAAATACATATATACACATATAAATACATAAATACATATATACACATATACATACATAAATACATATATACACATATACATACATAAATACATATATACACATATACATACATAAATACATATATACACATATAAATACATAAATACATATATACACATATACATACATAAATACATATATACACATATACATACATAAATACATATATACACATATACATACATAAATACATATATACACATATACATACATAAATACATATATACACATATACATACATAAATACATATATACACATATAAATACATAAATACATATGTACACACACACACATATATATATATATATTATATCTCTATGTGAAAGCCCTTTGTAGTCTTTGTTTTCTATCACTTGAGATCTCATATCTTTGAGCCCTTACAACTTTTGTGTGCAATATTTTTTTAATAATTTTTATTAGATGGTGTTATTATGAATGTAACTGTACTTTGTAATGATTTTTTGATGTGTTTTGTGCAATTTATTTCATTTTGCAAAACAATTAACCAGAGCTCTGAAGTCACGGTAATCATTTTAGCATAAATTGTTATTGTGCTCAAGTGATCGCGTTTACTTTCAACTCATAATATGAGCGTTAAAGGGACACTGAACCTAAATTTTTTCTTTTGTGATTCAGATAGAGCATGACATTTTAAGCAACTTTCTAATTTACTCCTATTATCAATTTTTCTTCATTCTCTTGGTATCTTTATTTGAAATGCAAGAATGTAAGTTTAGATGCTGGCCCATTTTTGGTGAACAACCTGGGTTGTCCTTGCTGATTGTTGAATAAATTCATCCACCAATAAAAAAGTGCTGTACAGAGTCCTAAACCAAAAAAAAAGCTTAGATGCCTTCTTTTTCAAATAAAGATAGCAAGAGAAAGAATAAAAAATTGATAATAGGAGTAAATTAGAAAGTTGCTTAAAATTGCATGCTCTATCTGAATCACGAAAGAAAAAAATTGGGTTCAGTGTCCCTTTAAGCCCAATGAGCGCAAACCCCCTCGATAAACCCCTTATCACGTGTGCACAAATGTTGTGCTCCACTCATAATCTGGCTCATAATTAATAGCTGAAAAATATTAGAAAAATACCAAAACATCTGTTTTTTAATAAACGATTGGGATCCTTAATGCATTTTTTTTTCTCTGACATCAAAGTTGTAATTCATCATAAATGTATTGAGTTATTTTATTGTTATAAAATAAGTAATTTACTCTCCTATGTAACACATAACAGAAGCCTTTTTACCTGGGAAATTATTATACATCCATTTGCAAATACAATCAAACAGCATATAATAGCTTTCACAACAAAGGCTAGGCCTACATTGAGTTACTTTGCTGTGCAATGATGATAATTGCATTCGGGTAGAGAAAAAGATAATTACAATACTAGAAAACAAAGATTTGAGATTGATGGTTTAAAAAAATAATAATAAAAAAAAAAAGGAAATGCAGAAAATTCAAATATATCCTTGGGTAATTGTGCTTTGAGTTAGTTACAAGGAAACTCAGATTTTTTTGTCTAACTGGTAAAATAATAAATACACTTGAAGATAGCCACATAAGTATGATCAAAATGCAAGTCCTGATGGGAAAAGTATGTCTGACCTGTCTCATCAATTTCAGGTTTTGTTCTTTTCATGGATATGTGAGCGCAATGACCTCAATTACAGACCATTTTTTCCTTTTTTACAAAACGATTATAATCTTTAATAGTCAAATACAGCTATGCTTAAAGGGTCATGAAACTCAAAAAAAATCTTTCATGATTCAGATAGAGAATACAATTTTAAACAACTTTCTAATTTATTTCATTCTTTTGGTGTTACTTGTTGAAGGAGCAGCAATGCAGTAATGGTTTCTAACTGAACACATGGGTGAGCCAATCACAATCAATATATATGTATGCAACCACCAATCAACTGCTAGAACCTAGGTTCTCTGCTGCCCCTGAGCTTACCTAGATAAACCTTTCAGCAAAGGATAACAAGAGAAGGAAGCAAATTAAATAATAAAAGTAAATTGGAAAGTTGTTTAAAATTGTATTCTCTATCTGAATAATGAAAGAACATTTTTGGGTTTCATGTCCCTTTAATAAACCTGCATTAAAGTCGATCTCAGTTTCTACACAACACACCTTTAATGACCAATAATAGCTGTTCATTTTAAAAGAACAAATAGATACATGAAATAATACATCTGCACAACAAACATCTAAACCCAAAATGGCTGATTTGCCCTCTTTTTACATTACGTCACATCACCTGTAGACTCCACAGCCTATCACAAACATCAATAACATGACCAGCATGCAACACACTATAAAACAGCACAGCCGCATGTCTATTTTCATGATTACGTTGGTTCACAAAGGAGTATTTTTACTTTTAATTAATGGTGATGACGTGTTCAGTATATTTTGTTATTTGGCTTTATTTAATCATCATCATCATCATCAAGAAATGTTCCTAGACATCACTGGAATGAGAAGAACTATCTTGTTTTTCAGGGTCCAAGCTTGCACAGATTGCTGACTGATATCGTTATCATTTATCAGATATGCGTTTGATCTGTGGGTGCTAAGCATTTATCCAGTACATTTAACTTTTTGAATTCTACCTGTTTATTTTGTTATTAGCCGATAACGTGTGGACAAGTAGATTGTGATCGCAGAATTTAATGCTGCCCACGCATCCTGTAGATGTCTTTCTGATATTGGATCAAATATTTTTAAAATATTTGATCCGATATTTGAAAATACTAAATATATTTTAGAGGTGCTGTGACTACAAGTGATATTAGTTAATTCTATAGATATGTAAACTCTAGTTTAAGGTTTAATAGGGCCTTATTATAGTTCATTTTAATATACTCAAGTTATTATCCTTTATACTTTGTTTAAAGATCTCAACGTGCTGTCATAATAGCCAGGACATGTTTCTGAACTTTGCATTTGTTTTAGCTATTTGATAATAAGGTCTTGTTTCATGTGCGAGATTTCATGCATACGGCACTTAATGGAAATATAATATAATTGGAAGGAAGTGATGCTAATGAAATTTGAAGAGATCCTGAATACATTTAGAATATGATCTGATGTTTACATTTCCCTCACAAATGTTTATGAATCTTGCCCAATGACTAGATAACTGAAGCCATGTTTTGCACCTCCACAACCAGGGATGTTGTTTCATTTCCTACACAGCCATAATCCATTTGGCTCACCATTGCTAAGTCACGTGCATTCATAAATATATTTCATTCTTGTATCTTTTATAAAAGATGTTTTATTTTTATCTCAATCAAATACATGTTCAACTGATCCTGAATTTAGAGAATCCAATCAAGACCTACTAAAGACTAATTATTATGAGCCTTGACATAGATATAAAAAATAGATTGTCTCCAGTCACAGTTATACATGAATAAGTTATAGGCAGTTTAATATTGATATTTAGATTTGTTTATGATCAATGCTTTCACTGTCTTATTTTACAAACAAGTTATGGTTAAATATAGCCAACAAAGTACTGTTCCCATTGGCCGTACACTCACCTGTGTTTTTTTCTGTCTCTGTTGGAGATATCTTGAATAACTATACTTTTTAGGTTGGTGAGTAATTTTCCAATGAAGGCTTGCACTAGTTCCTTTGTATGTTAAAGGGTCAGTTTACTCCAAAATGTGTATTGTTTAAAAAGATAGATAACGCCTTTATTACCCATTCCCCAGATTTGCACAAACAACATTGTTATATTAATATACTTTATAACATTTACACCTCTAAATCTTTGCCTATTTTTAAGCTCCTGCAGGTTTCCTTTATCTAAGTGTATTTTATTAGCGTTTCACAGCAAGATAGTGCTAGTTAGCGTGTGCCATATAGATAACATTGTGCTCACTCCTGTGGAGTTATACATGAGTAGTGATGTCGCGAACATAACATTTTGCGTTCGCGAACCGCGAACGCAAACTTCCACAAAAGTTTGCGAACGGGCGAACTGGGCGAACCTCCATTGACTTCAATGGACAGGCGAATTTTAAAACCCACAGGGACTCTTTCTGGCCACAATAGTGATGGAAAAGTTGTTTCAAGGGGACTAACACCTGGACTATGGCATGCCGGAGGGGGATCCATGGCAAAACTCCCACGGAATATTACATAGGTGAGCCTGACACAAAAAAAGCAGACTGATGTTTCACAGTCCAAAAAGTTTTTTTTTTTAAATGTACACTTACACTACTATTAAACAAGATATGAGTGGTGGCACTGGGCAAGTGGGCCCAGTATAAGCTGTGAGCCTGACACAAAAAAGCAGACTGATGTTTCACAGTCCAAAAAGTTTTTTTTTTTTTTTTTAAATGTACACTTACACTACTATTAAACAAGATATGAGTGGTGGCACTGGGCAAGTGGGCACAGTATACGCTGTGAGCCTGACACAAAAAAGCAGACTGATGTTTCACAGTCCAAAAAGTTTTTTTTTTTTTAAATGTACACTTACACTACTATTAAACAAGATATGAGTGGTGGCACTGGGCAAGTGGGCACAATATACGCTGTGAACCTGACACAAAAAAGCAGACTGATATTTCACAGTCAAAAAAGTTTTTTTTTTTAAATGTACACTACTGTTACACCAGATATGAGTAGTGGCACTGGGCAAGTGGGCACAGTATACGCTGTGAGCCTGACACACACACTGGCAGGCAGGCAACTGCAATTAGATTACACAGGAAAAAAAAAAAACAGACTGATGTTCTAGCCCTAAAAAGGGCATTTTGGGGTGCTGTCCTTACAGCAGAGATCAGATGAGTCCTTCAGGACTGTAGTGAACACTGAATACACTAGCCTACCTATCAATTTCCCTATTAAATCAGCAGCAGCTACACTGTCCCTCCTCTCCCTAAGAATGCAGCTTCCGAATGAATCTAAAATGGATGCTGTCCAGGAGGTAGGAGGGTCTGGGAGGGAGGGTCTGCTGCTGATTGGCTGGAATGTGCCTGCTGACTGTGAGGTACAGGGTCAAAGTATTAATCAATGATGACGAATAGGGGGCGGATCGAACATTGCATATGTTCACCCGCCGCGGCGAACGCAAACATGCTATGTTCGCCGGGAACTATTCGCCGGCGAACTATTCGTGACATCACTATACATGAGTCAGCACTGATTGCTAAACCGCCAAGTCTGTAAATTACCCTGAGATAAGGAGCAGTCTGCAGAGGGTTAGATACAAGGTAATCACAGAGGGAAAAAGTATATTAATATAACTGAGATAAGGAGCAGTCTGCAGAGGCTTAGATACAGGGTAATCACAGAGATAAAACGTATATTAATATAACTGAGATAAGGGGCAGTCTGCAGAGGCTTAGATATAAGGTAATCACAGAGGTAAAAAGTGTATTAATATAACTGAGATAAGGAGCAGTCTGCAGAGGCTTAGATACAGGGTAATCACAGAGATAAAACATATATTAATATAACTGAGATAAGGGGCAGTCTGCAGAGGCTTAGATACAAGGTAATCACAGAGGTGAAAAAGAATATTAATATAACTGAGATAAGGTGCAGTCTGCAGAGGCTTAGATACAAGGTAATCACAGAGATAAAAAGTATATTAATATAACTGAGATAAGGGAGCAGTCTGCAGAGGCTTAGATACAGGGTAATCACAGAGGTAAAAAGTGTATTAATATAACTGAGATAAGAGAGCAGTCTGCAGAGGCTTGGATACAAGGTAATCACAGAGGTAAAAAGTATATTTATAACTGAGATAAGGGGCAGTCTGCAGAGGTTTAGATAAAAGGTAATCACAGAGGTAAAAAGTGTATTAATATAACTGAGATAAGGGGCAGTCTGCAGAGGCTTAGATACAAGGTAATCACAGACGTAAAATGTATATTAATATAACTGTGTTGGTTCTGCAAAACTAGGGAATGGGTAATAAAGGGATTATCTATCTTTTAAAACAATAAACATTTTCAAGTAGACTGTCCCTTTATATGTTAAACTATTGTTTTCCTTGTACGTTGAGATTCAAAGGATATTTAGAAAAATTATATTGCTATAGAGTTTAAACAAATAAAATCCTACTACCAGCCATTACATAATAGAGCTCGTATGAACTTTAATTTTTGTGAGTAATGTTCTGTCTAAAAGCTAATAATATTGAAAACTCCATAAAATATTGCACTTTCCGATTTCACTTTTCTTTATGAGGTTCTTTACACCGAATTTACAAGTATTTCGCTTTGAGCTGTGCGGTGCTAACGAGCAGTTTTTACACACCGCTCACTTACATGCAGCGCTGGTATTACGAGTTTTTACAAACCCGGCGTTAAAAGGCAAGAAGTGAGCGTTGAGCAAAATTTTGCTCCTTACCGCACTCCAATACCAGCGCTGCTTAAGTCAGCGGTGAGCTGGTCGTACATGCTTGTGCATGATTTCCCTATAGGAATCAACGGGGAGAGCCGGCTGAGACAAAGTCTAACACCTGCAAAAAAGCAGTGTAAAACTCAGTAACGCAGCCCCATTGATTCCTATGGGGAAATAAAATTTATGTCTACACCCCCTAACACCCTAACATGAACCCCGAGTCTAAACACCCCTAATCTTACACTTATTAACCCCTAATCCGCCGCCCCCAACATCACCAACACCTGCATTATATTTATTAACCCCTAATCTGCCACTCCTGACACTGCCGCCACCTACATTATACTTATGAACCCCTAATCTGCTGCCCGCAACATCGCCGCCACCTACATTATATTTATTAACCCCTAATCTGCTGCCCCAATGTCGCCGCCACCTACCTATACTTATTAACCCTAATCTGCCGCCCCCAACATCGCCGCCACTATACTAAATGTATTAACCCCTAAACCTAAAGTCTAACACTAACCCTATGTCAGGTTTTTTTCCCTGTTGTTTGCCATGTGCTCCTGGCAGCCATTTTACTCACCTCTCTTCCTGACTATGGTGCATTGTGGGGGATGCTGCTCATTTCCTACACTTCCTTTTATGGCCAGACTGGTGTGCATCATCCATGTGAGACAGGATGCAGTCTCAGAATTGGGATGTCATTACTTATTATTTAAAGGGCCTCTGTTCAGTATGCTTTGCCTTCGTGTTGTCTCAGACCTGTTTGTGAGAGTTCCTGTGTATTACCTGGCTGCCTGACGTCCTTCCTGGATCCTGATCCCTGGCTTGTTCCTGACTCTGCTGTTTTCCTTGTTCCTGATTCCGGCTCATCTGACTATTCGCTTTGGCTCCTGACTCGGTTCGTCTGACTACCAGCTCTGGTTTTGACTCCTGGCTTGTTATTTGACTTGTGGACTTTTTATTATTTTTTACTATTAATAAAAGTGTGATTATTTTTACACTTTTCGTCTCAGTCTGATTCCTGGCACCCTGAAACCCTAACACACCCTAACTTAAATATCATTTAAATAAATCTAAATAAAATTACTATCATTAACTAAATTATTCCTATTTAAAACTAAATACCTATAAAATAAACCCTAAGCTAGCTATAATATAACTAATAGTTACATTGTATCTAGCTTAGGGTTTATTTTTATTTTACAGGTAAGTTTGTATTTGTTTTAACTAGGTAGAATAGTTATTAAATAGTTATTAACTATTTAATAACTACCTAGCTAAAATAAATACAAAAGTACCTGTAAAATAAAACCTAACCTAAGTTACAATAACACCTAACACTACACTATAATTAAAGAAATTAACTAAATTAAATACAATTACCTAAATTAAATTAAATTAGCTAAAGTACAAAAAAACCAACTAAATTACAGAAAATAATAAACAAATTACAGATATTTAAACTAATTACACCTAATCTAATAGCCCTATCAAAATAAAAAAGCCCCCCCCCCACAAAAAAAAAAAAAAAACACAAACCTAGCCTAAACTAAACTATCAATAGCCCTTAAAAGGGCCTTTTGCGGGGCATTGCCCCAAAGTAATCAGCTCTTTTACCTGTAAAAAAAAAAATACAAACAACCCCCCCAACAGTAAAACCCACCACCCACATAACCAATCCCCCAAATAAAATACTATCTCAAATATCCTAAGCTCCCCATTGCCCTGAAAAGGGCATTTTGATGGGCATTGCCCTTAAAAGGGCAGTTAGCTCTATTGCAGGCCCAAACCCTAACCTAAAAATAAAACCAACCCAATACACCCTTAAAAAAACCTAACACTAACCCCCTGAAGATCGACTTACAGTTCTGAAGACTGGACATCCATCCTCAAGGAAGCGGCAGAAGTCTTCATCCAACCGGGCCGAAGTCCTCAACGAAGCTGGGAGAAGTCTTCATCCAAGACGGGCGAAGTGGTCCTCCAGATGGGCAGAAGTCTTCATCCAGACGGCATCTTCTATCTTCATCCATCCGATGCGGAGCAGCTCCATCTTCAAGACATCCGGCGCATAGCATCCTCTTCAAACGACGGCTTCTTACTGAATGACGGGTCCTTTAATTGACGTCATCCAAGATGGCGTCCCTTAGATTCCGATTGGCTGATAGAATTCTATCAGCCAATCGGAATTAAGGTAGAAAACATCCTATTGGCTGATGCAATCAGCCAATAGGATTGAGCTTGCATTTTATTGGCTGATTGGAACAGCCAATAGAATGCAAGCTCAATCCTATTGGCTGATTGGATCAGCCAATAGGATTGAACTTCAATTTAACTAGTGTTTGCGAGGCGGGAGTGCGGCGGTTTAGGGGTAAATATGTTTATTCTAGTGGCGGTGATGTCCGGAGCGGCAGATTAGGGGTTCTGTGTGCGGTGCCCCTAAACCTGCAAGACTCGTAATAGCTGCTTTTTTACCTTAACGCACAACTCGTAATCTAGCCGTTAGTATTTTCAGTTTGTGCATTGACAGAGATTGCCTTTTCCCCACAAAATATGAAAAAAACAAGCCAGTCTAGTTACCAATTTCAAAGAAAATAAACCTTTATTTGCCAATTCAGGTCCTCAACAAAATGACAACATTTTTATAAGGTTATAATAATCCTTTAATGACTTTACTAATTGCTTAATTTTCACATGTATTTATTTTGTTTTTTAGATAGGGATGATATTACGCAATTTTTATTTTTATAATAGATCTTAACTCGCAGCTTGTGGATATGATTATTATGCAAGTACAAATCGGTACAAATTCTGGTAATAATACAAATAAAGTTGTGTTTTTTATATTTGTCAGAATACAAATGTACCTGTATATTAACAACTAACAAAATCCTGGGTCCTTAAACTAACAAAGTATAACAGTGACCTAATATATCTCAATGTTCAAAATTATAAAATAGTATAATGATAAACAAGAAAAAAATGGAAAAGTAATTTGTTACAGTCTGATGAGAAGAACAAAAATACATAAAGTAAGGTTAAATACCCAGTATACCAGTCATTAGGGTACATAGAATAACTAATTGTATAAGAAGCCCAGAATATGAATAAGCTCTTTATCCGTATGGGTTATATTCTAGATTAAAACTACACGTAAATGAACAAAATAAACTCTGTTTTCATAAAAAGCTAACAACAGATTTGCTTTTAAATCAATGAGCTTATTCTCATCTCCTCAAAGTAGGGGTTAATCAAAAATCCGTGCTTGTTTTCAGCAGATAATGATTTCTGAAACTCAAGATGTTTTTTTATTTTTTAATGATCTTAATTCCAGAAAACAATACAAAATTGTTTGTTTTTATGTCATTAAAGACTCAAATTGCTAATAAAAATAGGGCCTCATAAATGTGCTATTAAACATCAAGAATTTGGATTGTAATTAATGACTGGCACATGTTAAGTATAGGGACATAGGATTGGCAAAGGTTAAGTATAGGGACATAGGATTGGCACAGGTTAAGTATAGGGACATAGGACTGGTACATGTTAAGTATAGGGACATAGGATTGGCACATGATAAGAATAAGGACATAGGACTTGCAAATGTTAAGAATAGGGACATAGGACTGGCACATGTTAAGTATAGGGACATAGGACTGGTACATGTTAAGTATAGGGACATAGGACTTGCACATGTTAAGAATAGGGACATAGGACTGGCACATGTTAAGTATAGGGACATAGGACTGGTACATGTTAAGTATAGGGACATAGGACTTGCACATGTTAAGTATAGGGACATAGGACTTGCACATGTTAAGTATAGGGACATAGGACTGGCACATATTTATTAAGTATAGGGACATAGGACTGGCACATGTTAAGTATAGGGACATAGGACTGGCACATGTTAAGTATAGGGACATAGGACTGGCACATATTAAGTACAGGGACATAGGACTGGCACATGTTAAGTATAGGGACACAGGACTTGCACATGTTAAGTATAGGGACATAGGACTGGCACATGTTAAGTATAGGGACATAGGACTGGCACATTTTAAGTATAGGGACATAGGGCTGGCACATGATAAGTATAGGGACATAGGGCTGGCACATGTTAAGTATAGGGACGTAGGACTGGCACATGTTAAGTATAGGGACATAGGACTGGTACATGTTAAGTATAGGGACATAGGATTGGCACATGATAAGAATAGGGACATAGGACTTGCACATGTTAAGTATAGGGACATAGGACTGGCACATGTTAAGTATAGGGACATAGGACTTGCACATGTTAAGTATAGGGACATAGGACTTGCACATGTTAAGTATAGGGACATAGGACTGGCACATATTAAGTAAAGGGACATAGGACTGGCACATGTTAAGTATAGGGACATAGGACTGGCACATGTTAAGTATAGGGACATAGGACTAGCACATATTAAGTACAGGGACATAGGACTGGCACGTGTTAAGTATAGGGACACAGGACTTGCACATGTTAAGTATAGGGACATAGGACTGGCACATGTTAAGTATAGGGACATAGGACTGGCACATTTTAAGTATAGGGACATAGGGCTGGCACATGTTAAGTATAGGGACATAGGGCTGGCACATGTTAAGTATAGGGACGTAGGACTGGCACATGTTAAGTATAGGGACATAGGACTGGTACATGTTAAGTATAGGGACATAGGATTGGCACAGGTTAAGTATAGGGACATAGGATTGGCACAGGTTAAGTATAGGGACATAGGATTGGCACAGGTTAAGTATAGGGACATAGGACTGGCACATGTTAAGTATAGGGACATAGGACTGGTACATGTTAAGTATAGGGACACAGGACTTGCACATGTTAAGTATAGGGACATATGACTGGCACATGTTAAGTATAGGGACATAGGATTGGCACATGTTAAGTATAGGGACATAGGACTGGCACATGTTATGTATAGGGACATAGGACTTCTACATGTTAAGTAAAGGGACATAGGACTGGCACATGTTAAGTATAGGGACATAGGACTTGCACATGTTAAGTATAGGGACATAGGACTGGCACATGTTAAGTATAGGGACATAGGGCTGGCACATGTTAAGTATAGGGACATAGGATTGGCACATGTTAAGTATAGGGACATAGGACTGGCACATGTTAAGTATAGGGACATAGGACTGGCACATGTTAAGTATAGGGACATAGGACTGGCACATGTTATGTATAGGGACATAGGACTTGCACATGTTAAGTATAGGGACATAGGGCTGGCACATGTTAAGTATAGGGACATAGGACTGGCACATGTTAAGTATAGGGACATAGGACTGGTACATGTGAAGTATAGGGACATAGGACTGGCACATGTTAAGTATAGGGACATATGACTGACACATGTTAAGTATAGGGACATAGGACTGGCACATGTTAAGTATAGGGACATAGGACTGGCACATGTTAAGTATAAGGACATAGGACTGGCACATGTTAAGTATAGGGACATTTGACTGTCACATGTTAAGTATAAGGACATAGGACTGGCACATGTTAAGTATAGGGACATAGTGCTGGCACATATTAAGTATAGGGACATAGGACTGGCACATGTTAAGTATAGGGACATATGACTGGCACATGTTAAGTAAAGGGACATAAGACTATCACATGTTAAGTATAGGGACATATGACTGGCACATGTTAAGTATAGGGACATAGGACTGGCACATGTTAAGTATAGGGACATATGACTGGCACATGTTAAGTATAAGGACATAGGACTGGCACATGTTAAGTATAGGGACATTTGACTGGCACATGTTAAGTATAAGGACATAGGACTGGCACATGTTAAGTATAGAGACATAGTGCTGGCACATATTAAGTATAGGGACATAGGACTGGCACATGTTAAGTATAGGGACATATGACTGGCACATGTTAAGTAAAGGGACATAAGACTATCACATGTTAAGTATAGGGACATATGACTGGCACATGTTAAGTATAAGGACATAGGGCTGGCACATGTTAAGTATAGGGACATAGGACTGGCACATGTTAAGTATAGGGACATAGGACTGGCACATGTGAAGTATAGGGACATAGGACTGGCACATGGGAAGTATAGGGACATAGGATTGGCACAGGTTAAGTATAGGGACATAGGATAGGCACAGATTAAGTATAGGGACATAGGACTGGCACATGTTAAGTATAGGGACATAGGACTGGCACATGTGAAGTATAGGGACATAGGACTGGCACATGTGAAGTATAGGGACATAGGATTGGCACATGTTAAGTATAGGGACATAGGACTGGCACATGTGAAGTATAGGGACGTAGGACTGGCCCATGTGAAGTATAGGGACGTAGGACTGAATGCCCTTTAGCTCTAATATTACAGACTATCACACATTGTAAAACATGCACATATTTATAAAAAAAATATATGACTATTTGAACATTATGTTTAAATCTTCCTAGAAACATGAATATAAAATATATTCAATCCTGAAAACATTATATTTAAAAGTGATAAAACAATAATAATTCTATAAATATGATATTGTTTCAAACCATAACCATTGTTTCTCCCCCATCTCTTTTGCTCTCTCTCCCCCCTCTTTTGCTTTCTTTCTCCCCCTCTTTTGCTTTCTCTCTCCCACCTATTTTCCTCTCTCTCCCTTCTCTTTTTTGCTCCCTCTCCCCTCTCTTTTGCTCTCTCTCCCTCTTTCTTTTGCTCTCTCTCCTACTATCTTTTGCTCTCTCTCGCTCCCTCCCCTCTCTTTTGTGCTCTCTCTCTCCCCTTGTCTGTTGCACTCTCTCTCTCCTCCCTCTCTTTTGTGCTCTCTCGCTCTCTTTTGCTTTCTTTCCCCCTCCCTTTTGCTCTCTCTCCCCTCTCTTTAACTCTCTCTCCCCCCTCTCTTTTGCTCTCTTTCTCTCTCCTCCCTCTCTTTAGCTCTCTCTCCCCCTCTATTTTGCTCTCTCTCCCCCTCTATTTGCTCTCTCTTCCCCCTCTCTTTTTTCTCTCTATCTTCCCCCCCCCCTCTTTTTTGTTCTCAGGGCACGCCCACTCCTGGCCGGCCACGCCCACCCAGACCGACCATGCCCGACCACGCCCCCATAGAGGCTCTCCCGCCGATCATGCCCCCTCGCCACTCCTGCTCTGTCCGACAATGCCCACGACCCCCCCCACGCAATGGTCGATCTGATGTTGATGTCTGAAGTGTTGATTCTAAAGGCCAGGTATGTTTGCCCTTGCGCAGTCTCTACTGCGCATGACTGCATCTGACAAACATACCTGACCTTTTATTATATAGGATTAAATATAATTGTGCTTGTTGTGGTGGAGTTGATTACAGATGAATATGACGTGCAAAAGAATTCTATTATTTCATTGGGTTAGCGTTGCTAAGAGAGTGCTTTTATAGCAACAGGTTAGAGTTGCTAAGTAACACTCTCTCCTAATTTGTTATTTAAAAATGACAAAATTGCTGAACGTAGGGTTACATTTTATATTGTACGATATTTAATTAATTTTAATAACCTTGTAAAACATAATTACATAATATGTAAACTTATCGAAAACATTCTACATCAGACAAAATGGTGAACATGCCCTAAGTGTTTCCCAAAACGTAAATGGACATGAAACCCAAAGATTTTCTTTCATGATTCAGATAGATTTTATATTTTTAAACCACTTTCCAATTTTCTCCTGTTATCACTTTTGCTTTATTCTCTTTGTATCTTTTATTGAAGAATCAGCAATGTACTCCTGTGAGCTAGCTGAGCACATTTGTAAGCCAATGAAAATGGGCATACACTTTCAGCCACCAATCAGCAGCTAGCTCCAAGATACTGAGCCTATCAAGATATGCTGCTCAACAAAGAAGACCAAGAGAATTAACAAATGAGATAATAGACGTAAATTGGAAAGTTGTTTAAAATTGTATGCTCTACCTGAATTAGGAAAGAAAAATTTGGGGTTTAATATCCCTTTAATAAAAAAAGTTACAATATTTTTTTTTGCAGCCAGATTATTTGTTTCAGTACATTTATAGAAGGTGCTTTGTAATGTTCTTAATGAGTAATTATTTTTAGACAGCTTTGTCAACTGACCTGATATTTAATTGGTTAATGAAATATCTTAACACTTGAGAAATGGCTATTTTATCTTAGTGGTTGGGCTTAGGAAAAAATATACACAATTGAATATGTGTTGGAGAAAAAAACATTTCAGATTCATAACATAAAGTAGTAATTCGAAGATACTAACAATGCTCCTTGATTGCTTATTATGTATATTTTACAGGGATACAATGTAATTAATTGTGACAATTGTGTCACGTAAAATGTTCTGTAAAGAGTATTGTTTAATAGAAATTCTTATTTCTTTAGAACTCACTTCTTTGTTCTCCAAACGTTTTATTTATTAATGTATTACTAATCAATATGTATTATTTTATTATAAACCAATGATCCCTGACTGTCTAGTAAAGGGTGTATGGCCCTTATTTGTGCTAATGGATTCTGGTTATAAGAATTATGTGAGGCAAATATGGGTTAAAATATTCAGATAGAGGGGTTTTATGAGTAGTACATTTCCCAGCACAAACACTATCTACATAATGATTCATATGAACCTACAATGGAATCTCTCTGAAAATAATAATGATACATACAGTGTAACCACGTCTTAAAAGTCATATTAAACTTATTTTTTTTATCATGCATCAGAAAGATATCTGCAGCTACCAATCAGAAAACCTCTGGCTATTGGCAGCTTCATGTTTCTGATTGGCTGATCAGCAACAACGCTTGCTACTACTAAGTTGTATTTTACTTATGTCTTTAACATCTTTAGAGGAATTAAATGTATAGCTAGATAGGGTCGGTAACTCAAAAGTGATATGCACTAAACAATTAGAGCATAGTATGTTTACATTACAACATCCCTTTAAGTTAACCTGACAGCTTCTGTTTATGTACACCAAGTACTGTTGTTAAATGACCTGTCCAGATCTAGTAGTATATTCTAACAATTTATGCAATTGATACAATGTTATATAAAAAATGCACAGTGTGAAGACACACATATAAGTCAAAATAGAAGCACAAATTGATAAGTATTATTAAGGCTATGGTATAAACCCTATGGCTCAAGTTGATTAAACACCAATAATCAATAATAAATACATAACGGTGAGATTTATACTTTGACAGTGAGAATAACATAAATTCCCTGGCTCAAGTTAACAAAACATCAATAATAAACAAATAACGGTGAGATTTATACTTCGCCAGCGAGAATAATTTCAAACTTTTATCCCAAGATAATAATAGGATATTTTCTGTGGATATGCACCAAGCACCGTTACACAATACAGAAAAACTGATCTATGAGCCCACTTGTGCAGATCACAATCTAATTTTTCCACTCTCTGTATAGGTATGTAAAATCAGTGGATTATAGTAACATAATAATTAATCTGATTTGGGAATCATAATTCTACAGTATATACTGCCTTAGTATAAGTAGCATAATATACCTCATGAATAATAATGAGAAACTAGAATAGAGGACAATTTAGCAGGTTCAACAGTACACATTATTTGTTAATTGTACTGATACTAGACTGCCTGGTCATTTTATTATAACCAGATACCCCAGCTATATTCATAGCCACCACAATTACTGTTCGAGTTTCTATGTGTTTTTAAACTGCACACATTCACACATTTATTTTAACTCACACGAGTCATAATAAAAGATATGTTTTAATTTTAAAATCAACCCCTTGGCTTTGGATGGTGTTGAACGAAGTTTCATTCACATCTTTTTAGGGGTACAGAAGTGCTACCTAAGTGCATCCTGTTAGTCTCTATCCCTTCAGTGATATAGACTGTATGTGCAATTATTGCTTCTCTGCACAAGCACTCTAGCTCATAAGGTGCATAAATATATGTATACACACACACATATACATATACAATTAATCCCGACGGAGCATCCCATCTTACCTGTGTAGTGCTATTGCTAATTTTTGTTAAAATCCCTTTAAGTTAACCTGAGGTTCTGGGTTTCAGCGACAAAAATATTTGGTTCTTCCAAATCTTTCAGAACGAATATTCGAATATATATATATATATTCAGAGAGTTTGTATATATACATACTAGTCCTAAAGCCCATTCACACGGGACATTTTTTGCAGTACAGCGGTCCCACCCCTTGCTCTCTCCCCCTCTCTTTTGTGCTCTCTCCCCCTCTCTTTTGCACTGTCTCTTGCTCCACCTCTCTTTTGCGCTCTCTCTCCCCCCTCTCTTTTGAGCTCTCTCTTGCTCCATCTCTCTTTTGCTTTCTCTCCCCCTCTCTTTTGCTTTCTCTCCCCCTCTCTTTTGCTATCTCTTCCCCTCTCTTTTGCGCTCTCTCTCCACCATCTCTTTTATGCTCTCTCCCCCTCTCTTTTTGCGTTCTCTCTCTCTTTTGCGCTCTCTCTCCCCCTCTTTTGCATGCTCTCTCTCCCCCTCTCTTTTGCGTTCTCTCTCTCTCTCCCCCTCTCTTTTGCTCTCTCTCTCTCTCCCCCTCTTTTACGTGCTCTCTCTCCCCCTCTCTTTTGCGCTCTCTCTCTTCCCCCCACTCTTTTGCACTCTCTCTCTCTCTTCCCCTCTTTTGTGCTCTCTCTCTCCCCCCCTCTCTTTTGTGTTCTCTCTCTCCCCCTCTCTTTTGCGCTCTCTCTCCACCCTCTTTTGCGCTCTCTCTCCCCTCTTTTTTGCTCTCTCTATCTCCCCCTCTCTTTTGCGCTCTCTCTCCCCTCTCTTTTGCTCTTTTTCTCTCTCTTTTTTTTTGCTCTCTCTCTCCATCCCTCTCTTTTGCTCTTTCTCTCCATCCCTCTCTTATGCTCTCTCTCTCCCCCCTCTCTCCCCCTCTCTCCCCCTCTCTTTTGCTCTCTCTCCCCCCTCTCTTTTGCTCTCTTTCTCCCCCCCTTTCTACCTCCTCTCTTTTGCTCTGTCTCTCTCCCCTCTCTTTTGCTCTCTCTCTCACCCTCTCTTCTGCACTTCCCCCTCTCTTCTGCTCTTCCCCCTCTCTTTAGTTCTTTCCTATCTCTTTTTGTCTCTCCCCTTCTCTTTCTATTTCTCTCCCCTCTCTGTCACGCCGACCGTGACCGTCCACGCCCACCACGCCCCTGTCACGCCCAACCACTCCCCGGTCATACCCGGTCCCGCTTGGCCACGCCCACAGTTCCATTGGGTCACGCCCATCCTCCCACCCGGCCATGCCCACTTTCACCGCAAACAGCATGCCATGAATTGTCAGGTAAGGCCAGGTGTGTTTGTCCTCTTGCTGTCTCTACTGCACATGACAGCTTCGGACAAACACACTTGACCTTTTATATAATAGGATATTCAGAGAGTTTGTTACTTTCCTTTCCAAGCATTACCTGATTTTACAGGGCTGGACTGTCTATTTGAGGAGAGCAAGACTGTTATACAACAGGATATTTCTTCTATGTAATAAACATAGGGACAGATTACTAATTTTTTCACTCACACGCTAACTGCACTCAAATTGAACTTTTAACGCTGACAGATTAGCGCACGTATTACAAGTTAAAAGTAAAAAGTTAACTTCAGGACTTCCGTATTAACTTATTCTCCTCATAGACTTCAATAGAGCTCATTTTTAAATGTATATGTTAATATATATATATATATGTGTGTGTGTTTATAAGTGTATGTATGTATTTTATGTATATGCATATAGTTCATCAAAAGAAAGTTAAACTCAGACGTCCCATGTAGATAAAACTTGACTTTTATTTTCCATAGTTCAAACCAGGAGATCGACACAAAGAAGAAAACGGTGGTGTGATAAACACGGCTTACGCGTTTTGGCAGATCGCCGTAGTCATAGCCATGCAAATATTTACATTGATATATATATATATATATATATATATATATTGTACATATATATATATTGTACATATATATATATTGTACATATATATATACTGTACATATATATATATATATATATATATACATACATACACACATTTAGACACACATATATATATATATATATATATATACATATATATGTGTGTGTATATATTTTTTTTATTTTTTTTTTATCTGAAAAATGAGTAAGAAGGGGAAACTAGGCAAAGACTCCATGCTCACCCGTCTAAAATGATGCAACTGCACCTCTCTGATGAGATCCAAAGAAACTATAATATATAGCTAAACCTTTTTGCTTTGCTTTGCTCAGATCTGGACTGTCTTTTCTGGCAGGATCAGAGGGATATACTAAAGTATATTTCTCCTCTGTAAAGAGAATGCACTTTGGGTTGTACTGACCTACTGAACAAGCAGTGGGCTTTTTTGCTACAGCTCAGTGTCTCTCTCAACTTATTTTATCTGTTTAATGATATTAAAATATGATATTCAAATATTAAAATTTCTTAAATGCAGCACAAATATCACAGGGAACTTTTCGCTACAGTTCAAATGTCACAATTCTGGCATTCACCCAATGGCTTTTATACACCTTCTATATTCATTATGGTCTGTATCATTTTGTAGTTTAAGTCATTAGTACTTATTTATTGAGCAATGCAAAACTTAATCAAGAAACTTTCAGCTCCATTGATGTGATTAGGACTGAAGTTATACAAAGCAAAAAGACGGCAGCTTTTTTTATATAAGAGATTATGTGAGTCAACCTCAGCCAGATGCCTTGATAGAACCCTATCCACTTAACCGAGCCAACACAATTACATCAGTTATGAGAAATCCATTTAAAGTCGATTAGGAGGTTTATCAGTGCAACATTATGCATATAATTTCAAACAACTGCTTTTAGAAAGTAAAACATCGTACTCTGCCCTTTGAGAGGGAGTTAATGTAATTATATTTCTAAACTGTGCACTGCTTATTGAGATACAAAATTATTGCCGTGTTCCCAAACCACAGAGTGGCCTGAATTTACTAAGGTCTCTTAAATTATGGAAAATAATTTAACTACCAGGAAAACCAGAGTAGATTCCCATCCGTTCACTAAAATAAAAATATGCTGGAAGTTATTATATGCAATAAAGGTAAAAAAATCATCTATAATCATTTGAATGCATCAAAGGGACAATGACATTTATAAGGAAGTGCAGAGCAGAGATGCATATTCAGGCTTCTGGCTAATGCAAATATGTCCGGATTTTACTGATTCGTCAAGTCATCCTGAGCACCAACAGTCAAATACTTTATTGGATGAAATACAACAAGAACAAATGATTGCGCGCAATTGCGTATTTACGGTAGAATGATTACCGCTACTTCAGAGCTCTGGTTAACTGTTTTGTGAAACTAAAAAGTTGCACAAAACACATTAAAAATACATTAAAAAGTAATAACACTATCTAATAAAAATTATTAAGAAAAAAAAATACTACACACAAAAGTTATAAAGGCTCAAAGAAATTAGATCTTAGGTGTTAGAAAAAAAAGGCTGCAAAGGGATTTAACATAGAGATGCATATACATGTCTAAAGATGTGTGTATGTGTGTATGTATACATATGTATTTATAAATGTATTTACAGACATATGTACACATATAAACACATATACATGTCTAAAGATGTGTGTATGTGTGTATGTATACATATGTATTTATAAATGTATTTACAGACATATGTACACATATAAACACATATACATGTCTAAAGATGTATGTATGTGTGTATGTATACATATGTATTTATAAATGTATTTACAGACATATGTACACATATAAACACATATACATGTCTAAAGATGTATGTATGTGTGTATGTATACATATGTATTTATAAATGTATTTACAGACATATGTACACATATAAACACATATACATGTCTAAAGATGTATGTATGTGTGTATGTATACATATGTATTTATAAATGTATTTACAGACATATGTACACATATAAACACATATACATGTCTAAAGATGTATTTATGTGTGTATGTATACATATGTATTTATAAATGTATTTACAGACATATGTACACATATAAACACATATACATGTACACATATATAGACATATTTAAGTGCATTGCAGTTAAGTAGATGAAAAAATGTAAAAGCATATTTGTGCAATATTTATTTTTAATAAATGTTTGAATTATGAATTTTACATTCCAATATTTTGCACATAGCAGAATATGTTCCATGTATTTTTAAATAGATATTCCTATAAATATATATGTATATGTCTATACCTATATATAATCATGTATATATATATAGGTATAGACATATATTGTAATAAAAAAACACATATATGTAGAAATATTTATTTATGAATAAATAGAACATATTCTTCTATGTGAAGAACATTGGAATGTGAAATATTTATATTTTCATGTCGGGTTAGGGAACATGAGAATATGCGATCGGGTTTGTGTGAGAGTTGGGTGCTAGGTTTTTTCCACTTCTTTTCTACATTGACCACTGTAGGAGAATACGCAAAGCCGCACGTGATATTCAGCTTTTTGCGGCCGTCGGGTTAGTGCGCGAGTGAAAACAGTTTACTTTCAACTCATAAAATGAGCGCATCCCAACCAGCACAAAAAGCTTATTTCTAGCGCAAATGATGCTTTAGCGGGAGAGTTAATTAGAGCTCCACTTGTAATCGGGCCCAAAATGTTTGATTAAGTGAAGTATAAATAGTGTGTAATATACGTCCACTGCTTGCTTGCTTTTCCTGTAATTTAGCTCAGAAAATAATGTTTCTTCTACTACATTCAGAGAGACTGGAGAATATGCTATAGGATATAAAGGTAATCTCTTGATCAGTGTAGAAACTTGTTTATATTTGTCCCAAACCGGCCACTATCAATGGATTTAAAATAAACGTAATAAGGTGTATGTTCCTGGACTGCAAAACAAAACAGCATTTGTATAACAAAATATTTAAAGGGACAGTCTAGTCAAAATTAAACTTTAATGATTCAGATAGGGAAATGCAATTTTAAACAACTTTCCAATTCACTTTTATTATCAAATTGTCTTTGTTCTCTTGGTATTCTTTGTTGAAATCTAAACCTAAGTAGGCTCATATGCTAATTTCTAAGGCCTTGAAGGTTACCCCTTATTTCAATACATTTGGCAGTTTTTCACAGCTAGAGAGCGTTAGTTCATGTGTACCATACAGATAACATTTGACCACGCCCTTGGAGTTACGAATGAGAGGGCAATGATTGGCTAAAATGCAAGTCTGTCAAAAGAACTGAAATAAGGGGCAGTCTGCAGAGACTTAGATACAGGGTAATCACAGAGGTAAAACGTGTACTATTGTTACAGTGTTGGTTCTGCAAAACTGGGGAATGGGTAATAAAGGTATTATCTATCTTTTTAAACAATACAAATTCTGGACTAGACTGTCCCTTAAAATTATTTAAAAAAAAAAAATTGTATGCAAATTTTTTTGCAATGTGGTGCTTAATTGCTAAAATATGCTATGCATACATAAACTATTACTGTAATGTCCGTTTAAAGAGATTAATATTTTATAATATCAGATTCTGAAAAATCCAGTCACATATGTTTAATTCTCTCTAATAGTTTGCCCCACAAGTCCCATTGGAAGTTTATTCTATTATATGCATTGTCTATGTTTTCTGTACATAAACATTATAGCAACGTTGTCTGGTTCCGGCTGCACTGCAGATTCAAATCGAGCCCACGTAAATGTATTAAATGATACACAGTGATATGTGGATAGAACTGAGCATAACTGAGTATGCTTTCCAACCAAAAATACCAAGATAGCAAACGAAGGGGCTGATCGCAATCCTTAAAACATGTACCTAATCATTTTCAACAGAAATTTGCCTTTAATGGCTATGGGCTCTATTTATCAAAGGACGGACAGAAAAGGTTCTCTCCAAGGAAGCTGTCAGTCTGGCTGCATTGTGGCGAGCTGGCTGCATATACAGCTCACATTAAACATTACATTTGGCCAGCTGCTTGTGCAAGGCTAGCTTGGATCATGATGATTTAACTCTTTATGTGGTGGAGAGGCTAAGTAGCGGTCCTGAAGCTGCATCCACGGGGCCCGATTAGCATTTTTGTAGATAAATCCATTGATAATTATTTCTTAAAGATTGTGATTGGCCCCTAAATTTTATAAACTAAATAAATTAAAAACTCCCTTAAAATCACTTGCTCTATGTAAACTATGATTGTTTAGTTTGGCTTTAATAGGCCAGCAGTAAAACTAACCTCTACTCTAAATCTAATAAAAGCCCTGTCTAACTCAAACCCAGACCCAGACTTTAAGGCCCATTTATCAAGCTCTGTATGGTGCTTGTGGTCCCGTGTTTCTGGCGAGCCTTCAGACTCGCCAGAAACAGCAGTTATGAAGCAGCGGTCTAAAGACCGCTCCTCCATAACCCTGTCCGCCTGCTCTGAGCTAATATAAAGAGGCCTATGTATCCGACAGTGTTGATCAGGTCCGTAAGACCTTTGATACATAGGCCTCTTTATATTAGCGCTGCAGAATCTGTTGGCACTCTACAAATAACTGATAATAATAGCACCCACAGTATTATCAAAGCCAAATTATTTCATTGACAAATCTTAGAGATGTATAGGTTGCCATGGTGACACTGTTGAAACATAAATAAAGGATGATACAATTGGTTCTTATCTTAGCAAGATAAAGGTAATCAAAAGAAAAACAAAGATGATCAAATATTTATGTATACATAAGCAAAGCAGAAAATGTGGGCATATATGGCCCTCTCACTTCTAAGTAAAAAATAAATAAATATATCTAATATTTAAATATTAATACAAAATACAATTAATTACTTTTGTGCATGTTGTTATGCTACAGTCTGGAACAGCAATTGATTTTATGGATATTCTCTCTGTTTGATAAACAACACATACATAATACCTTAAAGGTGGAATGGTTTGTTTATTGTAAAACAAAAGTTAATTAAACAAAAACAATTGTGTAAGTTGTATTAATTAAACATTAAAATAAAATGTGCTGGTTACTCATTAGTATTCATAATTTACTTCCAAACAAATAGTAGCACAATACTTTAACTGAACTATAGGCTGCAAGCTGACATTTACCTGATATGTAAAATAGATAGAAACTGAAGTACTAAAAATGATGAATTATACTGACAGACTGAGACCTCACATATAGTTAAAATAGTTAACAATTTAGGTTGTGGTGACAGAATAACACTACCCAAATGGCTATAGCAATAGACAAAAATAAACTTTTACAGGTAACTGTGACAAACTAGCAATATGGGTTATGCTAGTAAAGTAAAATTACACATGTAGTTGTAATAGTAAAGTGTAACTCCACAGGTAATTCACACGTCTAAAAAGCGTTATCTAATAAAAGCAATTGGCATATAGGACAACGAAAAAATAAAACATAAATAGTATAATATACTAACGTCTCTTCCTATAGACTTGATGCAAGACAGTGAATGGTTAACTAATCATGAAGCTTTAGAACGCCATATTATGGTCCAGTGTTGTTATAATCCACTATGGTATTATCCTGTTAGGAAATCAACTGAATCTTTTCCGGTGCTGCTAGTCCCAGGGTCCTGCTTGTGCTTGGATCCTCATATAAAACATAGCTGTAGAAAGAAAAAAAACAAGCACAACCACGATTCAATGTATTTATTTTGAATAAGGTCACATAAAAAGCTTAAAAAATGCACACTTACAAGATATGTGCATACAATATGCACGTAATATGTCTTTACTCTGCCACCTCGCTCAGGTCCCCACTGTGAGAGTCAGATTAGGATAGTAATGTTCATTCCTTATTGGTCCCGACTTTCTCACACAGACCCGGTAACCTCTGATGTTTGCGGCTGTCAGTTAAAAGTAAAGGTAAAAGGCTTTGCGCCGTAAGAGGAAATGTATTCCAGTTTAGACTTGCTTCCATGCTATACTAATCTTCTGAACGCGTTTCGTTAACACTCTGGTGAACTTTGTCGACAGAATAGTGCATATTCAACTGCTGCTAATTCGGCACTTTAAATTTACCAGCCGTCTATCCTAGCATCTAGTAGTTTAGATTTGAGGATATAGTCAGCCTCCTTTGCACAGTCGCATTTTATGCGTTGGTACTGTTCTAAAGGAATGTTGGTTTTCCATCTGGATAAGTAGCCACTTTTAGCCTTTAAAAAAAATTCTTGTCTGTCGGTTAACGATAGTGTTTAACTGCAACTTTATTATTTTCATCAATAAATAAAAGTTATTCTAGAATTTCTAACTGTTTCTTGTCAATTTTGGAAGTACACTTCAAGTTGCAGTCATTGTTATTTATATGTTGGAGAAAATTCTCGCTTGCAACTGATGTCCCCTTCCAAATGATGACAATATTGTCGATGTAACAATAATACCTAATTAGATTCCCCAAGACAGGATTGTTGGCCCATATGTATTTCTCCTCAAAGTGGTGCATGTAAATGTATGCATACAATGGGGCAAATGTGGTCTCCATCGCTGTGCCCTGTATTTGTTTGTAAAATTGTTGTTCAAACAAAAAGTAATTATGATGAAGTATGAATTTGATACCCATAAATATAAACTCTGCCTGTGATTGCGACATGTTCTCCCTCAATAAAGTTTCTTGTAATCCTTGTATACCCCGTTCATGTGGAATGCATTTGTACAGTGATGACACATCACATGTAATCTATATGAAGTCGTCTTGCCACTCAATCCCCTCAAACACATGTATAGTGTGCATGGTGTCCCTTAGATAGGATTTAGTCGATTTGACCACGGGTTGCAGATAATGGTCTATATATATTGAGAGGTTGTTAGTAAAGGACCCTATGCCCGAGATAATGGGCCTGCCTGGGGGTTTTATCAAACACTTTTTCACTTTAGGCAGATGGTTAAATGTTGGTATAGTGGGATAATTCCCAGTGATGAAATTAAATTCATCGATATTTAGGATGTTATCATTTTTTGCATATTTTAAAATTATGTTTAATTCTTTTTATATTTTATAGTGGGATCAAATTGAAGTTTTAGATATGTTTTAGTATCTCCTAAAATGTTACTAGCTTCCTCTAAATAGTCTTTCCTGTCTTGGAAGACCACCCCTCCCCCTTGTCCGCCGCTCTGATGACAATGTCGTTGTTATTTTGTAATGATCTTAGCGTTCTCCTCTCATCTAGGATCAGATTGTCATTATACTTATTGACCCAATTTTTCTCTTTTTTCTCCCATAGATTCATTAAATCGCAACATACTAGTTTGTTAAATGTAGTGATATACTCCCCTTGGGATGAATAGGGGTAAAAAGAAGATTTTCTCTTAAAGTTGCTATGTTCAATTGTGTTATCTTGATCATGTGTGCATAAATCAAGTAGATTCCTTACTAATTCTTCATCATACATAGCTATCTCGGATGGTACACACGCTATATCTAAATTGTTTAGCAGTGAGCACCCTAATTGTGTGATAATCTGAACTTTTAAAGCTTGGTTGTATAGGAGCATTTACTTTAGGTATGCTCTTGATAAAATATCTCTTCAAGGTTAAATTACGTATATATGTCAATATAGGTTTGAAATTTATCTGGAGCAGATTTTGGGGCATTGTTTAGATCTTTATCTAGGAGATTGGCCTCATTATTTCCAAGGGTTATACTAGAGAGGTTAAAAATATTATTTTTATTCCTTATTATCTTGTCCTTTTTGTGTTTAGATCTCTGAATCTTTCTCTCCCCCCCCCCCCCCTCTGCATCCCCGCTTCCCCTTCCACTTTTTCCTGATGTTTACCTTAGATTCTAATTTCAATTAAAGATTGATGTTTTTCTGGTGGCACAGCCAGATCTAAAAAATTGAGTTGATGGTTACTATCCTTAGATTTCTCCATTGTTTGCATGTTATGTGATATGTTTGTATCAATGTTATGATAAACTTTGGGTTTGGCACCATATGTCTGACAATCTTCTCTGGGATTTAAATTGGCCACATCATTTGCTAAATTCTGGAATCTTTTTCTCATCTGAACATATGATCTTTGTTCTACATAATTATCCCTTGGTCTATCATGCCTAAGATACGGTGGGGTAAAACAATGAGATGTATTTGAGTTTTGACTGGGGCTAAGGGGGATATTTTTAAGAACTCCAATAGTTCCAAGTATTTTAAAATTAAATACAAATGCAACTGCAGCACCACATATGTGGTATATCTTTTGAGCTGCAGCTGCGATTTGATCTATGTAGGTAGAACTAAGAGACAAGTTCGTACTAGATTAAACGAACATGTCAACAATATAACTAAGGGGTTACAAACCCATAGCATGTCAGAACACTTCAGAATTCACCATAATTCTAATCCTGACAGTTTGAGAATTAAAGTCATTGACTGGGTACCACCTAACAGATTTCCAAACAGACTACTTACTCTACGTCGTAGAGAGTCTTTTTGGATCTTTCAGCTTAACTGTATGCACCCACAGGGGTTAAATCTGGATTTAGATCTCCAGGCTTTTATGTAAAAATTTCTCAAACACTTTAAATGTAGGTACATATATATATTTTTAAGCATAAAGTGGAATTTCTTTTATAAGAACAGATTTATGTGAGTTTTTTATATCATGTGTATCTTGCATTAACATTTTTGCATCAAGCTTTTATAATTCTGTACCGACCATTTTATTTGTTGTATTTTACATTTACACATTTCAAATTGTACATATCTTCATTCTTCATGTGTTTTAGTGGGTCTTTAGATGGCTTTTAAACACTGGTACTTAGTTCTTATAATATGAACCCAATTGATAGGTTGTTTGATGTGTTTTAATGGGTTCTTTTTATGACTTTATAACATATACGTTATAATTGTATGTACTTTGAGTATTGTAGCTATGTAATATTCCTTATGTATTATCTGAGTCTAAGCCCTCTTTGCAAACAATGCTGATCATAATAAGGGGCTTGGTCTCTCGAGGGATTGGCTAATCTACATAGACAAGCACTGATTGGCCCATTTAAATAGCCGGCTGAGTCCTTTACGAACATTCACTCATAAGAAAGTCTGACTGTATACAGACAAAACGTGTAGAGTATCTTTATCTCTACCGAACCTGCTTTACTGCAAACTGTCTGCAACGAGTCTGAACATTTGGTTTTGACGGCTGTACATTTGTATCTAGCAAGCACCGGAGAGAGCACATCATATGCATTTGTTTATCTGCATAGCTTATCTGCACATTTTGTTTTTAAACGCTTGTAAGTTGCCACTTCTTGTTTGTGCACTTACATCATATTAAATAATCTGCACCTGAGTCGGGTTGCGACTGTCTTTTGTTCATTTCAGAGTTGTTTGCCATCCAAAGGGTTTGGAAAAATCACTTCTTTTATCACGGGCTGCAGGCGACTTTTTGGGAGTTTCCCAAAGATATACTGTATCTATATGTATTATATTTCTCTGGAGTATTTAATTTAGTATCTGCCACATGTTCTCAAGTGTATTGAAATGTAGATTTTTTTAATACCACCCAATTCTGGTCTATGCAGAGGGCTCCTTGTAAGAAGATGTGAATGCAGCTTTGGAGTGCCATCGGCTGTTTATTCACATGACAAGTCTGTAGCTGACAGTTAAAAGGACATTAAACCCAAAATTTCTTGATTCAAATAGAACATACAGTTTTAAACAAATTTCTAGTCTACTTCTATTATTTAATTTGCTTCATTCTCTTGTTATCCATTGCTGGTAGGTTTATCTAGAAAAGCCCAGGAACAGCAAAGAACCTAGGTTCTAGCTGCTGATTGGTGGCCACATATATATACAGAATGTCATTGGCTCACCCATGTGTTCAGTTAGAAACCAGTAGTGCATTGCTGCTCCTGAGTCGGGTTGCAACTGTCTTTTGTTTATTTCAGATTTGTTTGCCATCCAGATGGTTTGGAAAAATCACCTCTTCCATCACGGGCTGCAGGCGACTTTTTGGGAGTTTCCCAAAGATATACTGTATCTATACGTATCCTATTTTTCTGGAGTATCTAACTGCCTAAGTATCCTGAAACATTGGACACCTAACTGACTGCTGATTTTTTTGATTTCCAGTGACTGTAAGTGCAGATACCGGTATTTTTGTACTATTTGGAGGTATGTCTCTACTAACTTTGAACATACAGGCCTAGATTTGGAGTTTGGCGGTAGCCGTGAAAACCAGCGTTAGAGGCTCCTAACGCTGGTTTTAGGCTACCGCCGGTATTTGGAGTCAGTCAAAAAAGGGTCTAACACTCACTTTTCAGCCACGACTTTTCCATACCGCAGATCCACTTACGTCAATTGCGTATCCTATGTTTTCAATGTGATCTTTCTAACTCCGGTATTTAGAGTCGTGGCTGAAGTGAGCGTTAGAATTCTAACGACAAAACTCCAGCCGCAGAAAAAAGTCAGTAGTTAAGAGCTTTCTGGGCTAATGCCGGTTCATAAAGCTCTTAACTACTGTGCCCTAAAGTACACTAACACCCATAAACTACCTATGTACCCCTAAACCGAAGCCCCCCCACATCGCCGACACTATAATATTTTTTTTTAACCCCTGATCTGCCGACCGCCACCTACTTTATCCTTATGTACCCCTAATCTGCTGCCCCTAACACCGCCGACCCCTATATTATATTTATTAACCCCTAATCTGCCCCCCACAACGTTGCCGCCAGCTACCTACACTTATTAACCCCTAATCTGCCGTCCGCACGCCGCCGCCAGCTACATTATAGCTATGTACCCCTAATCTGCTGCCCCTAACACCGCCGACCCCTATATTATATTTATTAACCCCTAACCTGCCCCCCTCAACGTCGCCTCCACCTGCCTACACTTATTAACCCCTAATCTGCCGAGCGGACCGCACCGCTACTATAATAAAGTTATTAACCCCTAATCCGCCTCACTAACCCTATAATAAATAGTATTAACCCCTAATCTGCCCTCCCTAACATCGCCGACACCTAACTTCAAACATTAACCCCTAATCTGACGACTGGAGCTCACCGCTATTCTAATAAATGGATTAACCCCTAAAGCTAATTCTAACCCTAACACTAACACCCCCCTAAGTTAAATATAATTTAAATCTAACAAAATAAATTTACTCTTATTAAATAAATTATTCCTATTTAAAGCTAAATACTTACCTGTAAAATAGATCCTAATATAGCTACAATATAAATTATAATTATATTATAGCTATTTTAGGATTAATATTTATTTTACAGGTAACTTTGTATTTATTTTAACCAGGTACAATAGCTATTAAATAGTTAAGAACTATTTAATAGCTAAAATAGTTAAAAAAAATTACAAAATTACCTGTAAAATAAATCCTAACCTAAGTTAAAATTAAACCTAACACTACACTATCAATAAATTAATTAAATAAAATACCTACAATTACCTACAATTACACCTAACACTACACTATCAATAAATTAATTAAATAAAATACCTACAATTACCTACAATTACACCTAACACTACACTATCAATAAATGAATTAAATGAATTAAATACAATATCTACAAATAAATACAATTAAATAAACTAACTAAAGTACAAAAAATAAAAAAGAACTAAGTTACAAAAAATAAAAAAATATTTACAAACATCAGAACTAATTACACCTACTCTAAGCCCCCTAATAAAATAACAAAGACCCCCAAAATAAAAAAAATGCCCTACCCTATTCTAAATTACTAAAGTTCAAAGCTCTTTTACCTTACCAGCCCTGAACAGGGCCCTTTGCGGGGCATGCCCCAAAGAATTCAGCTCTTTTGCCTGTAAATAAAAACACATACAATACCCCCCCCCCAACATTACAACCCACCACCCACATACCCCTAATCTAACCCAAACCCCCCTTAAATAAACCTAACACTAAGCCCCTGAAGATCTTCCTACCTTATCTTCACCATACCAGGTTCACTGATCGATCCAGAAGAGCTCCTCTGATGTCCTGATCCAAGCCCAAGCAGGGGGCTGAAGATGTCCATGATCCGGCTGAAGTCATCATCCAAGCGGGAGCTGAAGAGGTCCATGATCCGGCTGAAGTTATCATTCAAGCGGGAGCTGAAGAGGTCCATTATCCGGATGAAGTCTTCTATCAACGGCATCTTCAATCTTCTTTGTTCCGGATCCATCTTGCAGACCTCCGACGCGGAACATCCTGCTGGCCTGACGGACTACCGACGAATGAAGGCTCCTTTAAGGGACGTCATTCAAGATGGCGTCCCTCAAATTCCGATTGGCTGATAGGATTCTATCAGCCAATCGGAATTAAGGTAGGAAACAGCCAATAGAATGCGAGCTCAATCTGATTGGCTGATCGGATCGGCCAATCGGATTGAACTTGATTCTGATTGGCTGATTCCATCAGCCAATCAGAATTTTCCTACCTTAATTCCGATTGGCTGATAGAATTCTATCAGCCAATCAGAATTCGAGGGACGCCATCTTGGATGACGTCCCTTAAAGGAGCCTTCATTCGTCGGTAGTCCGTCGGGCCAGCAGGATGTTCCGCGTCGGAGGTCTGCAAGATGGATCCGGAACAAAGAAGATTGAAGATGCCGTTGATAGAAGACTTCAGCCGGATCATGGACCTCTTCAGCTCCCGCTTGGATGATGACTTCAGCCGGATGATGGACCTCTTCAGCTCCCACTTGGATGATGACTTCAGCCGGATCATTGAAATCTTCAGCCCCCTGCTTGGGCTTGGATCAGGACATCGGAGGAGCTCTTCTGGATCGATCGGTGAACCTGGTATGGTGAAGACAAGGTAGGAAGATCTTCAGGGGCTTAGTGTTAGGTTTATTTAAGGAGGGTTTGGGTTAGATTAGGGGTATGTGGGTGGTGGGTTGTAATGTTGGGGGGGGTATTGTATGTGTTTTTTTACAGGAAAAAGAGCTAAATTTCTTGGGGCATGCCCCGAAAAGGGCCCTGTTCAGGGCTGGTAAGGTAAAAGAGCTTTGAACTTTTGTAATTTAGAATAGGGTAGGGCATTTTTTATTTTGGGGGGCTTTGTTATTTTATTAGGGGGCTTAGAGTAGGTGTAATTAGTTTAAAATTGTTGTAATATTTTTCTTATGTTTGTAAATATTTTTTTATTTTTTGTAACTTAGTTCTTTTTTATTTTTTGTACTTTAGTTAGTTTATTTAATTGTATTTATTTGTAGATATTGTATTTAATTCATTTATTGATAGTGTAGTGTTAGGTGTAATTGTAGGTATTTTATTTAATTTATTTATTGATAGTATAGTGTTAGGTTTAATTGTAACTTAGGTTAGGATTTATTTTACAGGTAAATTTGTAATTATTTTAACTATTTTAGCTATTAAATTGTTCTTAACTATTTAATAGCTATTGTACCTGGTTAAAATAAATACAAAGTTACCTGTAAAATAAATATAAATCCTAAAATAGCTATAATATAATTATAATTTATATTGTAGCTATATTAGGATCTATTTTACAGGTAAGTATTAAAATAAATACAAAGTTACCTGTAAAATAAATATAAATCCTAAAATAGCTATAATATAATTATAATTTATATTGTAGCTATATTAGGATCTATTTTACAGGTAAGTATTTAGCTTTAAATAGGAATAATTTATTTAATAAGAGTTAATTAATTTAGTTAGATTTAAATTATATTTAACTTAGGGGGGTGTTAGTGTTAGGGTTAGACTTAGCTTTAGGGGTTAATCCATTTATTAGAATAGCGGTGAGCTCCAGTCGGCAGATTAGGGGTTAATGTTTGAAGTTAGGTGTCGGCGATGTTAGGGAGGGCAGATTAGGGGTTAATACTATTTATTATAGGGTTAGTGAGGCGGATTAGGGGTTAATAACTTTATTATAATAGCGGTCCGGTCCGCTCTGCAGATTAGGGGTTAATAAGTGTAGGCAGGTGGAGGCGACGTTGTGGGGGGCAGATTAGGGGTTAATAAATATAATATAGGGGTCGGCGGTGTTAGGGACAGCAGATTAGGGGTACATAGGGATAATGTAAGTAGCGGCGGTGTATGGAGCGGCAGATTAGGGTTTAATAATAATATGCAGGGGTCAGCGATAGCGGGGGCGGCAGATTAAGGGTTAATAAGTGTAAGGCTAGGGGTGTTTAGACTCGGGGTACATGTTAGAGTGTTAGGTGCAAACGTAGGAAGTGTTTCCCCATAGCAAACAATGGGGCTGCGTTAGGAGCTGAACGCGGCTTTTTTGCAGGTGTTAGGTTTTTTTTCAGCTCAAACAGCCCCATTGTTTTCTATGGGGGAATCGTGCACGAGCACGTTTTTGAGGCTGGCCGCGTCCGTAAGCAACTCTGGTATCGAGAGTTGAAGTTGCTTTAAATATGCTCTACGCTCCTTTTTTGGAGCCTAACGCAGCCATTCTGTGGACTCTCAATACCAGAGTTATTTTAAAGGTGCGGCCAGAAAAAAGCCAGCGGTAGCTACGCGGGTCGTTACCGACAAAACTCTAAATCTAGCCGACAGTTTCTGGGGGGGGGGGGTTCCCTATTCTTTGTGGCAACATTTTTCAACCACCCTACCCCTAAAAATTGAATGCACTCGAAAGCCTAAAAATTACTTTAGTATCTGCCACATGTTCTCAAGTGTATTGACATGTAGGGTTTTTTATACCACCCAATTCTGGTCTATGCAGAGGGCTCCATGTAAGAAGTTGTGAATGCAGCTTTGGAGTGCCATCGGCTGTTTATTCACATGACGAGTCTGTAGCTGATAGTTAAAAGGACATTAAACCCAACACAAATTCTTTCATGATTCAGATAGAACATACAGTTTTAAACAAATTTCCACTCTACTTCTATTATTTAATTTGCTTCACTCTCTTGTTATCCTTTGCTGGTAGGTTTATCTAGAAAAGTCCAGGAACAGCAAATAACCTAGGCTCTAGCTGCTGATTGGTGGCTACATATATATGCAGATTGTCATTGGCTCACCCATGTGTTCAGTTAGAAGACAGTAGTGCATTACTGCTCCTTTAACAAATGATACCAAGAGAATGAAGCAAATTTGATTATAGAAATAAACTGTAAAGCTGTTTTAAACTGTATGCTCTACCTAAATCATGAAAGACATTTTTGGGGTTTTATGTCCCTTTAAGAGGCAGCGTCCATCAGAATGTTGCTTCCTAACCTATACGCAAGCTTTGAGTCAGAAGTTTTCAATCCCCTGGACTTGATTAACTAGAGTGATTGACAACCCCTGCTCTTGAGCAATTGGCAGTGTGATAACATACTAACAGGTTCGGAGATATCCGAATTTGAATGCTCAGTATTTCTTAAATGGAACACTAAATTATCTGAATAGTGTAAATTAAAAAAAGATATTTCTTAAACTAAAATCCCACTGAACAAACTGACACAACATTGCCAATAGAAATTTGAACTAATTACTCTTATTTTATCTCAAATTCATCACATATATGTAGAAGGACTTCCACTGTCAAGGACATATATACATAAAGAGATGTGCATTCTGGTATTTTTGCTGATTCGTTGAGTCAACTGATACTTGAACAGCCAAATAAAATTATTGAACAAAACAGACGAATAATTAATTACTTGACAAAATCGACTTGTTCATTTGTTTGTGCCGTTTGATGCCAAAAAAGGTACAGGAAGGGGGGAAAGGAGTTATGTTGTTTAGGTAATCAGCTCCTTTCTTTGCAATGATGTACATGTATTCACTCCTGTCCAATACTGCCATAGTATTACAAGTGATTGATGTTAGGGACAGCCAGTCAGAAAATACATGTTGGATTTTAGTCATGCAGGCTTTGTCTAATCAAGCATTAACCTGGCATATGGAGGTGGGAGACTAGGGGAGGCTCAGACATGTATAATCTCTATGACTAGAATTATTGGAACATGCAGTTATGTGACTTCTGTGTCTCTGTGACAAAGTCATTGGGGCCGAATTATCATTGTGTGAGCGGACATGATCCGATATTGCGGATCATGTCCACAACACATCGATAAATGCGGGCAGCATACGCTCTCGGCATTTATCATTGCACCAGCAGTTCTTGTGAACTTCTGGTGCAATGCCGTCCCCTGCAGATTCGAGGCTGCTAGCAGGGGGTGTCAATTAACCCGATCATATTCAATCCAGTTGATTCCTGGCGTAGTGTGTCCGCCGCCTCAGAACAAGCGGACAGGTTATGGAGCAGCGGTCTTTAGACCACTGCTTCATAACTTGTGTTTCCGGTGAGCCTGAAGGCTTGCAAGAAACATGGGGCATCAAGCTCCATATGGAGCTTGACAAATATGCCCCATTGACTCAAATTAAATCAGAGTTTTATGTTCTGTTTACATTGAAAGATAAGTTCTTCTAATTGTTAAGATCCTACAATGTAATATGTTTGTTAATATTAGTTGTCTATATTTACTGTTCCCATTCGAAACAGTGGTAACAAATCTAAATCTATAATTCATCTGAAACGAATGCCCACATAGACGTAATAAAGCTAAACCAACATTTTAAAAAATCAGAAACAAGTTTTTTGCTCAAGCTCATTTTTATAATTTAGGTGATTACCACTCGTATTACAAGTTGAAAGTAAACACAATTGCTTGAGCGCAATCGCAATTTACGCTAGAATGATTACTGCGTCCTCAGAGCAAAATAGTGTTACAGAACACATACAGTGAGGGGAAAAATTATTTGATTCCCTGACGATTTTGTATGTTTGCCCACTGACAAAGAAATTATCAGTCTATAATTTTAGTGGTAGGTTTATTTGAACAGTGAGAGACAGACTAACAACAAAATAATCCAGAAAAAACGCATTTCAAAAAAGTTATAAATTGATTTGCAATTTAATCAGTGAAATAAATATTTGATACCCTATCAATCAGCAAGATTTCTGGCTTCCAGGTGTCTTTTATACAGGTAATGAGCTGAGATCAGGAGCACTCTCTTAAAGAGAGTGCTCCTAATCTCAGTTTGTTACCTTTATAGAATACACCATGGCCAAGACCAAAGAGCTGTCTAAGGATGTCAGGGACAAGATGGTAGACCTACACAAATTTGGAATGGGCTACAAGACTATAGCCAAACAGCTTGCTGAGAAGGTGACAACAGTTGGTGCTTCATGGAAGAGCTCACCTCGTGCAGTTTCAATGATCATGAGAACAATGAGGAATCAGCCCAGAACTACACGGTAGGATCTTGTCAATGATCTCAAGGCAGCTGGGACCATAGTCACCAAGAAAACAATTGGTAACACACTACACTGTGAAGGACTGAAATCCTGCAGTGCCCGCAAGGTCCACCTGCTCAAGAAAGCACATGAACAGGCCTGCCTGAAGTTTGCCAATGATTATCTGAATGATTCAGAGGAGAACAGGGTGAAAGTGTTGTGGTCAGATTAGACCAAAATCGAGCTCTTTGGCATCAACTCAACTCCCTGTGTTTGGAGGAGGAGGAATTCTGCCTATAGCCCCAAGAACTCCATCCCCACCGTCAAACATGGAGGTGGAAACATTATACTTTGGGGGTGTTTTTCTTCTAAGAGGACAGGACAACTTTGCAGCATCAAAGGGACGATTGACGGGGCCATGTACCATCAAATCTTGGGTGAGAACCTCCTTCCCTCAGCTAGGGCATTAAAAATGGGTAGTGGATGTCTATACAAAAAAGGGAGAGAAGCGCAGACAAGATTCAAATGCTGGGTACTAGTTTAATAATATTACAGCACACATGATAAATAAACTCACAAGATTAAAAGATTAAAAAAGCACATCGACTGATGATACCAAAAGTCAAGTGTCCCATGGTCTGGACAGATTCCACTAGCGGTTGTATCCGGGGTCTGAAAGGAATGCTGCTCCCATAAGGATAGTCCAAAGATGTTAACCGGTAAATCTTTACCGCTGACCACTCAAAGTGACTCTGTTCTGGAAGTTGAAATGAACAACAGACCTCAAACTTTCTTCCGCTCACCAGATAAAGTGCTGTGTGAACAGTTATACTTCAGCTACTGTCAGCTGCATGTTGGAGGGGAAAACCAGCCAATCCAGTATGACAATGACCCAATGACCAAAAGCACATGGCCAAGGCAACAAAGGAGTGGTTCAAGAAGAAGCACATTGGGGTCCTGGAGTGGCCTAGCCAGTCTCCAAACCTTAATCCTACAGAAAATCTGTGGAGGGAGCTGAAGATTCGAGTTGCCAAATGTCAGCCTCAAAACCATAATGACTTGAGGCGGATCTGCAAAGAGGAGTGGGACAAAATCCCTCCTGAGAGGTGTGCAAACTTGGTGGCCAACTACAAGAAACATCTGACCTCTGTGATTGCCAACAAGGCTTTTGCCACCAAGTACTAAGTTATGTTTTTCAAAGGGGTCAAATATTTATTTCACTTATTAAAATGCAAATCAATTAATAACTTTTTTTAAATGTGTTTTTCTGGATTTTTTGTTGTCATTCTATCTCTCACTGTTCAAATAATCCTACCATTAAAAATATAGACTGATAATTTATTTGTCAGTCACTGTAAAAAGTACATTACAAAGTACAATTACACTCATAATAACTAAATTTAATAAAACATTTGAAAAATTATTGCACAAAAGGGCTCAAAGATATGAGGTTAGAAAAAAAATGCTGGCAAAGGGTTTTAACATAGAGATACAAGATGTATATGTGTGTATATATATATATATATATATATATATATATATATATATAAATAATCTAACATTGGCTTTTTGTGTGCAAGCGAAAACTTTTTACTTTCAACTTTGTATACACGTGGTACCCAACACGCAAAAAGCTTACTTCTAGCGGAGTTAACGCGTGACCAGGAGAGATAAATAGTGCTTCACTTGTAATCTAGCTCCTAGTTTAAAACAAGGTTTTCCAAGGTACCTTACAGTAAACAGATTTGCTGCATATGTGAGGGTAAAGAGAGAGAAACCTTTTCACTTGCGGTTCCTGTCCCCTGCGTGTAAGCGCTCTGCCGTCCTTAACTGCCACACCTATTGGTTCTGTTTTTTATCTGATTACAACAAGTCTTTGTAGATTTTCTGGGAGCATAAAACTACAATAAACTGTAATTTGCCCCTGCAGGCAATAACATCTGACCATTAGGTACTGGGAGATAAAGCAACGGCCCATGTGTTAACCACAGCAGTAGTCACCGTATCTTTGTGCCCCTCAAGACAAATAGAAGCAAGCGAATACAATTCTTCACTTTTATAGCAGCCTTCTTTGTATCATGGCATTTAGTGGGAAATCAGAAAGTCGCTTTGTTTACTGGGACAGATTATAGTAAAATTGTTTGTGGTGCATTCTAAAGAACAAATGTAAAAAATCAGGAATGAGTTGAATTTACGAGAGGAGAAACTATTGGTCAAACCTCAGATCTCTAATCACAAATTCTATTAAATAAAAATAAATAAATAAACAATAATTGTATTATTATTATTATTATTATTATTATTATTATTATTATTTAATAATTTTTGTTTCAAGATTAATTTGAATATTAGAGTGACAAATTATAATTAAATGACGCCTAAAAAGGTCCTTTTTAGCCCCACAAACAATGAACTGTCTTGTATTACATAGAAAGACACAAGGCAGGTGGTCTACCTGTATTGTCCCAGAAGCAATAGCCTTTTGTTAATGTCTTACTAATCTTTTGTTGCTTTTATTAGGAGAGCTGTAATGTCAGTTTAAATAAGTCACCACTTCTCACTACTTGGTATAAACCAGTGCTACACTGAGTTTGCCTCCTATGCTTCTAATCTGTAAGAAAATATATAATTCTCATGTTTCTCACTATGGAGTAAGCAGCCTGAGGGGCCAAATTGGCATTGTCTAGTGGACATGATACACTGTAGCGTATCACGTCCGCCAGACAACACTGAATGCCTACAGCATACGCTGTCTGCTTTTAACATTGCACAAGCAGTTCTAGTGAACTGCTTGTAAATGGCCGCCCCCCGACAGATTCACGGCCAATCGGCCACTAACAGGGGGTGTCAATCAACCTGATCATATAGGATCGGGCGGATTGGTGTCCGCAGCCTCAGAGGCAGTGGACCAGTTAAGGAGCAGTGATCTTAAGACTGCTGCTTTATAACTGCTGTTTCTGGTGAGCCTGAAGGCTCGGGCGGAAACAGATGCATTGGGGCCAGTTGACTGTTTGTTAAATCAGCCCCTAAGACTTGGTGAATGAGAACTAGAGTTTAACGCATTGTTTTAGTGACATAAACAAATTGAAAAACACAAAGGGCTAGATTACAAGTGGAGCACTATTTGTCACGCCCACTTGTGTGATAACTGCGCTAGAAGTAAGTTTTTTGCACGTGTCGGTTAATGCGTGTATTACAAGTTGAAAGTAAAATGTTTTTGCATGAGTGCTAACCCGACACTTGAAAAAAGCAGAAGTTAGAACATTGCAACCATGTTTATGTATCCACCCATAGAAGTCAATGGATAAAAAAAGGGGGGGACGAACCCGATTGCATTTTCTCAAGTGTGCTTAAACAACATGACAATATTAATATTTCATATCCCAATGTTCTTTACATAGCAGAATATGTTCTATTTATTCATAAATGCACTTATATATATACTTATGTCTATAACGGTATTTATGTGTTTATATGTGTATATATATATATCTGTAAATACATATATAGACATATAAATATACACCCTCTCTCATATATATATATATACAGATATATACATATTTAGACATGTATATGTATGTATCTCTTTGCAGTCCTTTCTTATAACTTTATGTGCAATGATTTTTTTAATTTTTTTAAATATTTTTTTATTGAGGTTACAACAGATACAAGGAAATTTCAGTGGGATACAATTAGGTGAGTCTGTTCATTTTACACAGTAAGCAGCACACAGTAAAAAATAAATATCCCAAATTTGAGAGTCAGCCAGATCTCACTAGATGTCCAGCTTATACAAAACAACCTCATTTTCTGAACATTAGTGCAAACAGTGCAAAACAGCAAGTGAACATCAATACAATTTTCAAACTGTCTAAGAACCTGTTAAATCAATACGGGAGTAACAAAAGAAAAGAGACTAGGGAAAGAGAGGAGGGGGAAGGCTAGAGAATAGAGGGAGAGTAATGGGGGAAGGGAGCAGAAGGGGGGAAGGGTCCAGCAGCAGGTCCGACTGTCTCCTCAGATTGTAGCCATCAAGTTTTGTAGGAGTGTGTCCTAAATGGACCAAATGTCCACATGTAAATCTATGTGCCTTCTATTTAAGTATACCGCCTCCTCCAATTTTCTTATTGTGGAGAGTATCTCCAGGACCTTCCCTAAGTGGGGCGCATTGGGTTGTTTCCAGTGTCTTGCGATAGCTAGCTTGGTGGACATCAACAAATAAACAAAAAGGTGGTTTAATGGCTTAGGGAGTTTGGGAATGTTTAAGTGGAGTAGATAGGTCTCTGGGCCTTTATCCGTTGGGAGAGCGAGGAGTTCGCCCAAGGCAAGAACCTTGGTCCATAGTTTCTGGATTTCTGGGCAGCCCCACCAAATGTGCATGTCATCACCCCTTTGGTTACAACCTCTCCAGCACTTGTCAGAGGCAACAGTCAAGAGTCTACGTAGTCAGCTAGGTACCCAGTGCCATCTCGTCAAGAGTTTGTAAAAGAGTTCAAAGAGAGTTACACTGTGTATAGCTTGTCTGGTGTGTGCAATGGCTCTCATCCATTCTTGGTTGTCAAAAACTTGGTTTAGATCTCTCTCCCAGGCTAGAATATTATGTGTCTTCTGAAGTGCAGGGAGATCTTGAAGGCACTGTTAGTGAACCGTCAAAGGGCGATGTCCCTGTAGACCCATTTGGTACCTAGATTCCCATAGTGTAAGCTCCCATGGTGAAGATTTAAAGAAATTCCAGCTATGTAACAATGACCTGAGTCGAGTAACCTCAAAGTGTAGTCTACACGGGATTGAGTATTGTGTTATAAGAGAGGGCCTAGTCGCCCAAGTACCGTCTAGAAACAAATCCCTGACAGTCTCCATGGAAACAGAAGACCAAACCTGGACATTTGAGTCCGGGAGCCCCCTAAGGAGTCCTTGGATGCTATGGGTAGGGGATGGATGAGGGGCCACTCTAGGGGAGTGATTCATTTTGTGCCAGAGGGCAAGGCAATGCCTAATGATAGGGTTAGGGGTAAGAGAAAGTGGTTTGCAGTGCTGCGGGATCCACACCAAGTCTCAGAGCAAGACGTCGTGAAATAAAGAAGCCTGCTCTATTTCATACCATCTAGGGTGTTCCTCGCTAGGACCCCAGCTCGATATGTGGGTTAACATGGTGGCCTCGTAGTACGTTCTTAGGTTGGGGAGGCCGAGACCTCCTTTATCTATCGGGCCTGTAGGATCTTCCTCGCTATCCTAGGATGAGTGTCATTCCGAACATATCTATTAAGGAGCGACTGGAAAATGTCTATATAGGAATTGGGGAGGCGGAGGGGAAGGCATCTAAATAAATATGTGAGTTTTGGGAGGATCATCATTTTAAAGGCGGAGATTCTGCCCATCCAAGAGATCTCCCTATATCTAGGGAGTTGGAGCAGCTGTCTGAGATCCTGAAGAAAGTGGTCATAATTAGTTGACATCACATTCTTAAAGTCATGCGACAAGAAGACACCCAGATGACGTAAACCCTTTAGGTTCCATTTAAACTTGTGAGCCGCCTGGAGGGATTGTAGTTGGGCTATAGGAATATGGATTGGGTAAGCCTCCGTTTTAGATACATTTAACTTGTAGAACGACATCTTGCCAAAGAGGTCGAATAAGTTTAGTAAATGTTGGAGTGACCGATCCGGTTCTGAGAGGAAAACCGTAAGATCATCCACAAATAGACTTAGTTTCTGATAGGTCCCCTGAATGTACACACCCTTGATGTCTCTATTAGAGCGGATAGCCTCAGCAAGTGGTTCTATAGCCAGGACAAAAAGAAGGGGGGATAGCAGGCACCCCTGCCTAGTACCGTTTCTGAGGGCAAAGGGTTCAGAGCAAAACCCCAAACCCCCACTGCTTTATAGAATATCTCGGGTAAACCTGCGGTTTTTAGAACTGCCATCAAGTACTCCCAACGCACCCTGTCGAACGCCTTCTCGGCATCAAATGACAGGGTGAGAAGGGGTCTCCCCGCCCTATCCGCCTCAGCGAACACGTTGAGGAGATGGCGCATACTGCCTGTACCCTGCCTGTTGGTAACGAAACCAACCTGATCTCTATGAATGAATCTGGGTAACAGTCGACCTAGTCTAGTAGCCAGGATTTTAGAAACATTTTTTTTTTTTTTTTTTTTTAAATTTTAATTGAGGTTATGTAGATAGCAAACAATAAGCAAAAGTTCAGTGGCATGTATACATAGGGTACAGTGATAATTGATGAGCTTTTACAGTCATACAAAAAGAATGGCATTACCATGTACATAACAGCGTATAATTAGAAAAACAGTAGAGTACCTTTGTATGAAACAATGAATATGCATATGGGAACCTCATAATCTATTTTTAGTAGGAAATGGAAGCACCTCAAAAAGACTAGCAGACCACTCATGGGCCTATGTACTTTAAATGAATAGGAAGAGGAGCTCTAAAGGTACATACGGTCACTTTTGGACCTTAGAATTAAGTTAATATCTTATGACGAGCTGAGTCACATGCAATTATATACAAGAACAGCAGTACATACACTAATATTATATGTCAGAAGTAATGACAGTATAAATCATTGCATAAAGTATTTCAAAAAATAAAATTACATAAGTATGGTTAGAACTCTCGCCTGGAAATATATACAGTATGAAACCTCATATTTCAGGATTTAGGGCTAGGAATACCTATACCAAGCAAGGTTCCACTCAACTGACTGATCAAATAGGCCACAAAATGTACTTATGAACAATGAACACATCTGTATCACCATCTAATAAATGAAATAAAAGTAAAAAGAATAAACTAACATTGCCCGTCAGTGAAGCTCTTCTATACAAACATAGTGAAGTATACATAATGGGGCAAGATTATCAAACTGTTCATACGCAAGTATTAAACTGCTCTAGTCAGGACTAGTAAAAATATAAAACCTCCTGTACTATGCAAACACATAAATAGAGACTACCTTAAGTAAACAAATTAATGTACAATATAGCAAAAGGCGAGTGTTAATGAACAGTGTTGTGTCAGGTAGTTAATATATGTTTAGACCATATCTAGTGTTCTTTTCTTATGAGCAGGCTATAGTGCTATCTTCAGATAGACATTCCTATATGTACATTCTAAATGAGCTAGTGCTGAGCAATGTATCTAACATGAAGGTAACAGTGGATAGAAAAGTTCTAAGGCTTTAGAACCGAACCAGTGGGGCAATGCAGTCCAGCTTCATCCAGCACAGAGTCAATAGTTTAACCTACCCCAACCTTGACAAAAACGCTGGAGCCACAACAAGTCTCTGAACGCAAATGGAGATGAGGTAAAGTGTGACACAAACAGTCCCACATTATTATCAGGTGTGTTGTGAGAGGAACATTCGGCCCCAACAGACATGCAATCCGGCTCCAAGACAGGTAAAATGAGGGCTCATGTTTAGCAGGCCGCGTACTAGCGGTGTCGGCAACATTGGTGAGAGCTTGAACTAGAGCGGTATTCTTGCTCGGATTCACCTGGTCTAGGCGAGCCTCCTCTTTCATTACGGACTGCTCTTGATTTGTATGCGGACCCAGGGTACACACCGAGGTCTCTCTGGACACCGGGTCCCCTCGGCTGTGTTCTGTCAGTGGCAGGAAACTATCCACATGGGCATCTGCTGGGCCGTGAGCTGCTACGGGTACACACTGTTCTGCGGGTCTTACGACTGTATGGAGACCGTAAAGTACAGTTTGTATGGCCTGGCAGTGATGCTCCATAAGCTGCAGCATGTTGCGCTCCCACTTGTCTATGGCCTCCATCTTGTACTCTAGCTCTCCTTTGCAAACTGTGATTTCTTTGCTGGTAACCGTCAGTCCCAGCTAGGGAGATAGGGATTGGGAAATGATCAGCGTATATCGCTGCTGGTCCTGTATCTGCAGGATATTAGGGAGGGCGAGATGCAGGCTGAGGTCGTTAGAAGGCCTCCGCTACGCACCGCATCTATGAGGTCTTCCGGGCAGAAATCTAGTTGTATAAAGATATCTTGCTATTCAGAAGCTTCTGGACTGTAAAATAATGCTAAATAATAGTTCAGATGTAAAATTTCAGAGCAGTAAATAGCGGTTTTAACTGCTCATGTATTCAGCCTTAAAGAAAAGCAGCCATCTTGGTTGCTGTTTCGGCACGCCCCCCTTTAGAAACATTTTTAATATCTAAATTAATGAGCGAAGTAGGGTTGTAACTTTGGCAAAGCGTTGGGTCCTTTCCTTCTTTTGGAATGGTCAATATGGAGGCTTCTAAGTATTCATGCGGGAGGGACCCAGTCTTGAAGATTTCAGAATATACCCATTTTAGATAGGGCATCAGGAGAGGGGGATACGATTTATAGAATAAGGGGGTGAATCCGTCGGGACCAGGGGCTTTGTGCAATTTGAGGGATGAAATGGCCTCTTTAATTTCTTGGGTTGTTATAGGAAGGGCTATGTCATCTGCTTCATTGGCCTCTAGCCTAGGAAGGTGGAGGGAGGATAGGAAGTCCTTAATGGTTTGGGAGTCCACCCTGTGCGTGGAAGTAGTGGTTTCTAAACTATATAACTCGCTGTAATAGGACATAAAGGCCTTACCAATGTCTTGAGGGGCATGTAGCATTTTCCCTGAGTAGCATATCTTTTGGATCCTTGTCACCTTTGTTCTGGCTCTAAGCTTAGAAGCTAAAAGTCTATCAGCCCTATTACCTTGATAGTAGAAAAGCTTCCTAAACTGGAGCAGAGATTCCTGCACCCTAATCATCTCCTTAGAGGTTATTTCGGATCTAATTTGGCCTATGCGCAGAGCTAACACTGGGTCAGGGCGCTTGTTCATTAATTCTAAGGGTCTAAGTTCTCCAAAAAGTTCAACCTGATCGTATAGGATCGGGCGGATTGGTGTCCGCAGCCTCAGGATCGGGCGGATTGGTGTCCGCAGCCTCAGAAGCAGCGGACCAGTTAAGGAGCAGTGATCTTAAGACTGCTGCTTTATAACTGCTGTTTCTGGTGAGCCTGAAGGCTCGCGCGGAAACAGATGCATTGGGGCCAGTTGACTGTTTGTTAAATCAGCCCCTAAGACTTGGTGAATGAGAACTAGAGTTTAACGCATTGTTTTAGTGACATAAACAAATTGAAAAACTCATGAAACAAAAAGGGCTAGATTACAAGTGGAGCACTATTTGTCACGCCCACTTGTGTGATAACTGCGCTAGAAGTAAGTTTTTTGCACGTGTCGGTTAATGCGTGTATTACAAGTTGAAAGTAAAAAGTTTTTGCATGAGTGCTAACCCAACACTTGAAAAAAGCAGAAGTTAGAACATTGCAACCATGTTTATGTATCCACCCATAGAAGTCAATGGACCAAAAAAAGGGGGGACGAACCCGATTGCATTTTCTCAAGTGTGCTTAAACAACATGACAATATTAATATTTCATATCCCAATGTTCTTTACATAGCAGAATATGTTCTATTTATTCATAAATGCACTTATATATATACTTATGTCTATATCTGTATTTATGTGTTTATATGTGTATATATATATATCTGTAAATACATATATAGACATATAAATATACACCCTCTCTCATATATATATATATATATACAGATATATACATATTTAGACATGTATATGTATGTATCTCTTTGCAGTCCTTTCTCATAACTTTTTTGTGCAATGATTTTTTTATTTTTTTTAAATATTTTTTTATTGAGGTTACAACAGATACAAGGAAATTTCAGTGGGATACAATTAGGTGAGTCTGTTCATTTTACACAGTAAGCAGCACACAGTAAAAAATAAATATCCCACATTTGAGAGTCAGCCAGATCTCACTAGATGTCCAGCTTATACAAAACAACCTCATTTTCTGAACATTAGTGCAAACAGTGCAAAACAGCAAGTGAACATCAATACAATTTTCAAACTGTCTAAGAACCTGTTAAATCAATAAGGGAGTAACAAAAGAAAAGAGACTAGGGAAAGAGAGGAGGGGGAAGGCTAGAGAATAGAGGGAGAGTAATGGGGGAAGGGAGCAGAGGGGGGGAAGGGTCCAGCAGCAGGTCCGACTGTCTCCTCAGATTGTAGCCATCAAGTTTTGTAGGAGTGTGCCCCAAATGGACCAAATGTCCACATGTAAATCTATGTGCCCTCTATTTAAGTATACCGCCTCCTCCAATTTTCTTATTGTGGAGAGTATCTCCAGGACCTTCCCTAAGTGGGGCGCATTGGGTTGTTTCCAGTGTCTTGCGTGCGATAGCTAGCTTGGTGGACATCAACAAATAAACAAAAAGGTGGTTTAATGGCTTAGGGAGTTTGGGAATGTTTAAGTGGAGTAGATAGGTCTCTGGGCCTTTATCCGTCAGGAGAGCGAGGAGTTCGCCCAAGGCAAGAACCTTGGTCCATAGTTTCTGGATTTCTGGGCAGCCCCACCAAATGTGCATGTCATCACCCCTTTAGTTACAACCTCTCCAGCACTTGTCAGAGGCAACAGTCGAGAGTCTACGTAGTCAGCTAGGTACCCAGTGCCATCTCGTCAAGAGTTTGTAAAAGAGTTCAAAGAGAGTTACACTGTGTATAGCTTGTCTGGTGTGTGCAATGGCTCTCATCCATTCTTGGTTGTCAAAAACTTGGTTTAGATCTCTCTCCCAGGCTAGAATATTATGTGTCTTCTGAAGTGCAGGGAAATCTTGAAGGCACTGGTAGTGAACCGTCAAAGGGCGATGTCTCTGTAGACCCATTTGGTACCTAGATTCCCATAGTGTAAGCTCCCATGGTGAAGATTTAAAGAAATTCCAGCTATGTAACAATGACCTGAGTCGAGTAACCTCAAAGTGTAGTCTACACGGGATTGAGTATTGTGTTATAAGAGAGGGCCTAGTCGCCCAAGTACCATCTAGAAACAAATCCCTGACAGTCTCCATGGGAACAGAAGACCAAACCTGGACATTTGAGTCCGGGAGCCCCCAAAGGAGTCCTTGGATGCTATGGGTAGGGGATGGATGAGGGGCCACTCTAGGGGAGTGATTCATTTTGTGCCAGAGGGCAAGGCAATGCCTAATGATAGGGTTAGGGGTAAGAGAAAGTGGTTTGCAGTGCTGCGGGATCCACACCAAGTCTCAGAGCAAGACGTCGTGAAATAAAGAAGCCTGCTCTATTTCATACCATCTAGGGTGTTCCTCGCTAGGACCCCAGCTCGATATGTGGGTTAACATGGTGGCCTCGTAGTACGTTCTTAGGTTGGGGAGGCCGAGACCTCCTTTATCTATCGGGCCTGTAGGATCTTCCTCGCTATCCTAGGATGAGTGTCATTCCGAACATATCTATTAAGGAGCGACTGGAAAATGTCTATATAGGAATTGGGGAGGCGGAGGGGAAGGCATCTAAATAAATACGTGAGTTTTGGGAGGATCATCATTTTAAAGGCGGAGATTCTGCCCATCCAAGAGATCTCCCTATATCTAGGGAGTTTGAGCAGCTGTCTGAGATCCTGAAGAAAGTGGTCATAATTAGTTGACATCACATTCTTAAAGTCATGCGACAAGAAGACACCCAGATGACGTAAACCCTTTAGGTTCCATTTAAACTTGTGAGCCGCCTGGAGGGACTGTAGTTGGGCTATAGGAATATGGATTGGGTAAACCTCCGTTTTAGACACATTTAACTTGTAGAACGACATCTTGCCAAAGAGGTCGAATAAGTTTAGTAAATGTTGGAGTGACCGATCCGGGTCTGAGAGGAAAACCGTAAGATCATCCACAAATAGACTTAGTTTCTGATAGGTCCCCTGAATGTACACACCCTTGATGTCTCTATTAGAGCGGATAGCCTCAGCAAGTGGTTCTATAGCCAGGACAAAAAGAAGGGGGGATAGCAGGCACCCCTGCCTAGTACCGTTTCTGAGGGCAAAGGGTTCAGAGCAAAACCCCAAACCCCCACTGCTTTATAGAATATCTCGGGTAAACCTGCGGTTTTTAGAACTGCCATCAAGTACTCCCAACGCACCCTGCCGAACGCCTTCTCAGCATCAAATGACAGGGTGAGAAGGGGTCTCCCCGCCCGATCCGCCTCAGCGAACACGTTGAGGAGATGGCGCATACTGCCTGTACCCTGCCTGTTGGTAACAAAACCAACCTGATCTCTATGAATGAATCTGGGTAACAGTCGACCTAGTCTAGTAGCCAGGATTTTAGAAACATATTTAATATCTAAATTAATGAGCGAAGTAGGGTTGTAACTTTGGCAAAGCGTTAGGTCCTTTCCTTCTTTTGGAATGGTCAATATGGAGGATTCTAAGTATTCATGCGGGAGGGACCCAGTCTTGAAGATTTCAGAATATACCCATTTTAGATAGGGCATCAGGAGAGGGGGATACAATTTATAGAATAAGGGGGTGAATCCGTCGGGACCAGGGGCTTTGTGCAATTTGAGGGATGAAATGGCCTCTTTAATTTCTTGGGTTGTTATAGGGAGGGCTATGTTATCTGCTTCATTGGCCTCTAGCCTAGGAAGGTGGAGGGAGGATAGGAAGTCCTTAATGGTTTGGGAGTCCACCCTGTGCGTGGAAGTAGTGGTTTCTAAACTATATAACTCGCTGTAATAGGACATAAAGGCCTTACCAATGTCTCGAGGGGCATGTAGCATTTTCCCTGAGTAGCATATCTTTTGGATCCTTGTCACCTTTGTTCTGGCTCTAAGCTTAGAAGCTAAAAGTCTATCAGCCCTATTACCTTGATAGTAGAAAAGCTTCCTAAACTGGAGCAGAGATTCCTGCTCCCTAATCATCTCCTTAGAGGTTATTTCGGATCTAATTTGGCCTATGCGCAGAGCTAACGCTGGGTCAGGGCGCTTGTTCATTAATTCTAAGGCTCTAAGTTCTCCAAAAAGTTGTGCTAATGTTGCTTCACCTCTCCCTCTGGAGTCTCAAGGCCCGTTTTATAAATGTCTCCCTAAGGTAAGCCTTCAAGGCAGCCCACAAAATAGTGTCATCAGTTTGTTTAGTATCATTGAGCTTAAAGAAATCATGTATGTCTGAGGAAGTTTGCTGGGACCAGGGTTTCTTAATCAGGGAATCTGCAAGTCCCTAGGATCTCAGACAACCCTCAGGGGGTAGTGAGTTCATAGTGGCTGTTACCATGTCATGGTCTGACCAAGGGCAAGTGACTATCCTAGCCAGGCACAATCTGTCTAGAGTCCAAGGGTCAGAGAACAAATAGTCTATGCGGGAGTAGGAGTGATGTGCACTAGAGTAAAATGTTTAATCCCTCTCTGTTGTGTGTAGACATCTCCAGATCTCGAAAAAATTATGTCTCATAAGCAAATTACGGAATCTCCTAGATGGGAGGCTTGCCGTTCTATCTGGGTCTCTGTCCCTGTGTGAGCGCCTGTCTATAATGTGGTCTCAAGTGGCATTAAAGTCCCCCCCTAATAGGACGGACCCTCATTTTAACTGGTCTACCCTTTCTAACAGCTTCCCCAGGAATGAGGATTGGTGGGTATTCGGGGTGTAAACATTGACAAGGGTGAACAGGGAGTCATTTAAGGAGCATACAACAATAAGAAGTCTGCCCTCAGGGTCTCTTTCTACTGTGATGGGGGTGTATTTAACGTCTTGTCTTATGAGAATAGCTACTCCCCTTTTTTTTGGCGTACAAAGCAGTCTTGCATAATGGGTATAGGGTAGAGCAGAGGGTGTGAGGGGACAAGCCAGTCCAGTGTGTCTCTTGAATGTAGGCAATCCCTATTTTGTATTTTTTGAGTTGTCTTACCAGCAGGCTTCGTTTAGTAGGTGTGTTTAGTCCCTTGGCATTAAGGGTGGAGAATGTCAACTCAGCCATAGAGGGTCAGTTGAATCATAGGGATGAAGATCCAGTCGTGTATCAGCTGCTGGGGAAGGGGAAAAAGGAGGGAGAGAAACAGAAGAGTTAGTGGGGGGGATAGAAGGAAGATTGAAGAAAGAGAAGAAATTATGTTGAGCTGATTTTTGTATTGTTGAAAAAGAGCACATCCAGTAGCGCATAAAAGCTCTTTCCATAGCTTCTCTGCGACCTCCATTTTCGGAGATCCAGAGTTACCCCAGTATAGGCCCATTCTTGGTACCTATAAATTGGGGGGGAGTGTAAAGGGAGCAGGAATGGGAATGGGAGTGGGAGGGGCCCACAACAGGGGGGGGTGTAAGCTCAGACTACAATACCCAGCTGAGTTTAGGCAGGTGTGGAATACTTTATACTAGGTAGGGCCTCTTTGCAAGATCCGGGGTCACCACTACCTTTTGGTCTAAATAGTTTCCCAGTCTGTCCCCCATAGATTACCTCACTACTTTGCTATGCCCAGCAAGGACTTAATGGGTGCCATGGGTCAGGGGAAAGGGTTATGGGGTCAGGGACAGCGGCTAGCTCGCTAGGTATACAAATGTTTAAGGGACTACTCCTAATGCATCCTAGGAGTGTATAAATCTCCAGTGCAAATAAACTATAATGACCCATCAGATGATGACCTGTATGGAGAAAAAAAAAGTTATTGGAGTAATAAAGGCACATATGACAGTGAGTCTCTTCTACCCCTACGGGGCAATGTCCATCTGTAAGTCCAGGGATGTAAAAGTAATAGCAGACATCTGGACTCTTAGTTCATAGTGAAATAGAAATAATAAACTATTATTAACTATAAACTGTAAACATTTGTTAACATCAAACATCTTATCACACAGTTATTAAACAGATTCGTACCTAGGTTTCAAGCTTCACAGGGGAAACATATTATAAAGGATACTGTAGGTAAACATAGCTATCTGTGCATGTTCTGTATCTATGACAATACAGATAAACCCAGAGATTCAATAAATCCTTTTCGTAGGGAGACTAGAGTCTGGAAGTCCCTAGTCATGGAGGGTTATGCCGATTGTCAGGCTGCAGTCTGGAAGGTTATGCGGGTCTATGGGGCAGAGGTTTCCACTCAGGAGCTCCAGCTCTAAGTGGGGGCGGTCTTGAGGGGGGAGTTTCTTGGTCATCTTGGATTTCTTGGAGGAGTCCCTATTTTTCAGGAGGAGTCTAGCATCTTCAGGTGTGTTGATAGTAAACTGATGATTATCCTTGGTTATAAGCAGTTTGACCAGGAATCCCCACCGGTATCTAATTGCTTGGGCTCGAAGAATTTTGGTATAGTCCATGTATGTTCTGCGTAGGTGCAGCGTATGCGCTGAAAGATCAGGGAATGTTTGGATTTGGTCGAATTTTTCGGAGAGGGTTTTAGACCTCATGTCAACATTAATAAGTTGTTTTTTAAATGTGAAGTAGTGCTATCTGGTCACTACATCCCTTGGTTTTTCGGTAGCTAGTGAGCGCGGACGCGCCACCCTGTGGGCTCTGTCCATCAGGAGATCGATTTCTTTAGCCTCCGGGATTAGCACTTTGAAAAGTTCCTTTAAATAGTTCTCTAACTCCTGAGGGGAGACAGACTCCGGGACCCCTCTAATTCACAGATTATTTCTTCTAGACCTGTACTCTTGGTCAGCCAGCTTGGCCTCCAAAGAAGAGATCTGAAAAGCCAAATTTTCTGAGTAAGAAAGGAGGTTGGCGTGGTCAATTATCAAGTCCTCTTATTTGTGCTCTAGAATATAAGTCCTTTCACTGATAAAAGCTATGTCTCTTTTCAGGTCCGCGTGGGATCTCTCAAACTTCTTTGATCAGGAGTCATGGTGTCCTGCTAGCAAAGATGTAATAGTATCAATTAAGGGCGGGGAGTCCCCATTAGATGTTCTATTCTTGTTCCGGACATTCCCTAAGGCTGAACCCAGCACGGATTCATATGTGGTGTTAGAGTCTGACAATTCGTCGTCTGAGGGGTCCTGCTCTGACGAGGCAGTTTTTATCAGATAGTGTTATTATGAGTATAACTGTATTTTGTAATGTATTTGTGATGTGTTTTGTGTCCTTCTTTGTCAACTATAACAGTTAACCAGAGCTCTGAACTCATGGTAATCATTCTAGCATAAATCGTGATTGCGCTCATGCCTTCACATTTACTTTCAACTTGTAATATGAGCGAACCTGCAGACGCATGCAATCAGTCACGATAAACCCGATATCGCTCACTTGAAACAGTTATCGCGCCACACGTAATCTGGCCCAAAGCCTTCTTGGTGCATGTTAGGGGTAATATGAACCTGATGGCAGCCATCTTGTTCTTCGCAGCCATCTTGTTCCTCGCAGCCATTTTGTAATGAATAGACTTTATTATACTGGGGTATTATGCAGTGAGAATTATATGCATGTTATGAGTTTCTTTAGCTATTCGGCCTTGCCAATGTACCCTGGCCTAATGCCTAGAAGTAAGATAGAATAAGATAATGTAAACAAGAGGCTTTAGACACTCGGTTGTCTCTGCAGATGGTAGTTTGTTATGACTCTGTAAATATTGTTATGAGAAACTCATGTTCCAGTTTTTCCTTGTAAATTGCTCTGTATAACTGTGTAAGATGACGCGGTCCTAACGTGTCATCCCCTTAACCCTGTATGTCACTATAAGAAAGGCTTGCACTGTGCAATAAACAGAATTGGCTTTCGATCATAATGCTGCGTGGTCTGAGTCATTCTAAGGGGCCCTTATCAGATAATCTACATATGCCTCAGGTGGTACACTAGGCCCCAGGCTTTGGCCTGCGCTGACACCCCCCCGTGGGATTATACACCTTACAATTCTTGGTGGCAGTTTGTGGGATTCGCAGTGCGTAAGAATGAGTGCTTTTACCATGCTTTCCTTCTGTGAATCTGAACCTAAATTTAGTTGTTTGTGTTTTTTTTTTAAAAAAAGAAAAAAAAAAAAAAGGTGTAATATATGATAATGATATAAGGTTAAAGGGGTTCCTGTGGTTGAAGTACAGGTTTGCGGAGGTTATAGTCCTGCCGGCAGTTGTGATACCCCTCCAGACAGGTGTGGAGTCCTGTGCTGGGACACGACAGGTATTGTGAGTCCTGTCGGTGATAAGCGCGCAAGTAATATATGTATGCCAGTTGACGGGGAGCTTTTAAGATAAGCTACTCCGGGCGAACTTGGCAGAGTGAGTAAGTCTCACGTGTGTTGAAGTTTCCCATATTCATTCCCATAATAGAGTTTTGCTACCCACCTGAAGCTCATGTTGATATCTGATGCTTGCTTTGCTTTGGTTATTTGTGTGGTGCTGCTATATAAAATGATGCTGTGCGTAGAAAATATTAAGTGGCTGTGCATGTTATTATTGTGGCTATTATTGTATTGAGAAAGGGGAACTGCTCATAGATAAGATTGCACAGAGAAAATTACATGTATAAGGTAAAAGAAAAGAAGAGTTAATAGTTTCTGCAAAAGACAGAAATATTTTTTTAAAACACTGTCAGTAAGTACTGCTGTTTGATAAATAGAGAAATCTCTGTGTTAAAGAATGTAGCAGGCAAAGAAGGGGGGCCACCACTGAGCACGCACATAGCTCAGAAGAAAAAAAAAAAAAAAAAAGAGAGAGAGAGAGAAAAGAAATCCTGTCTCCGTTTGTAAGATTTTTTTTGTTTGCTTGCAGTAACAAAAATGAAATTTTGTATATTGAGATGCATAATGTGTGATGGTCTGTAGGTTCTCACTGTGGTATGAGTGTAACAGATTTGCTTTAAACCAAAAAACAGAATGTATTATTTGAAAATGATTATCCCAATCCGTGCAAAAAATGGCCATTTTGCGTGGAATCAGAAGGAAAAAGAATGCATTGTGGACATGGTGAAAAGTTAATCTAGTGTTTTTTATATATATATATATATATATATATATGTATGTTGTACGCTATGAAATAGATGCTTTTCTGAGAAAGGAAAAAAGGGAGTGAATCTCTGGTATGCGAGATGGAATGAACTTGTGTGTCTGTATCGTAAGAATGTTTCCTTATGTTTCTCTGTTGGGAAATCAGACGTTTTAAGAAGATATTTTGTAATGTTATTTTATGTAACTGTATTTTAAAGTCACCAGCATGTTTTTAGTATGTGGTATTCATATGCAGTTGTAGTTTTAACTGATAATTGTGTGGCGGCATGTAAAGATATGATATTGTTTTTGCAAGTGAAGTAACGGCTTTGAAAGTGCGATGGTGTGTGATTTTTTGTCACGCTCTGGTAAATATGAAACTGTTTCTGGTATGATTAATGGGTTAACGTATGTTGTATTTGTAAGGTCTGTGCACGGCGTGGGTGCACACAATGAAATATATTTATAGGCTGTAATTGAAAGTTTTTCTAAAAGGGCGTCCGTTTTTGTTGCAAGTAAATTAATCTGCAGGTCATGCTACAGTACAGAGGTTAAATTGGTGTGGTAAATCATACAAGCAGCCTAAATTATGGTTAGGATATACATATGTAATTTGCGTGATGAATGGTTAGTCCTTAAAGGGACAGTTCACTGTAACAAGGTGTTGCTATTAATGTATTGTCCATGACTTGTTATACAAGCGGCATATTATCTTATATTTGTCTGGAAAATCAGAGCTCAGTGCGTAGACGGAGCAATAAAAAATTGTCATTTTATTATTTAAAGAACCAGTGCAATAACCCTGTATTAGTAGTTTGCTAAATATATTTTTAGAGACCTTTCTTTGTATATATTTATTTTAAATTTGCTGTTCAGATAGCAGATATTTTTTTGCAGCATAACTTAATTCTCTCTGTAATGCAAACTGAAGTGATAAGTTGTCTACAATTTTAGTGGAGGGATCCGTGAGACTAGAGGACAGAAAAAAAAAAAAAAAAAAAACAGAAAAAAACAGGAGAGAAAATATTTAAAGGGATACAGGAAAACTGGTATAACATCTGAGAATTTAAGGGAATATTTACATAAAAGACGATGAGGTTTACTGTAAGCCTAACACTAGTACATTTCACTGTGTTAGCAGTTTCAATTACAGATTATTTTTAGTTTGGTTAAAATGTCCCTTTAATTAGCCTGCATCCCACTGTGAGTGCGTTCTTATGCTGCTTATGCTTGTTTAGGCTATTTAATGAACGTCAGTATACATTTTTTTTATTATAAGGATCATTGGGATTAATTTAAAGGGGAAATTGTATTAGTATTCTTTTGTAGAAAGCTTATTTTTGTGTTATATGCAATTGATTATATTTGGCTGGAGAGCTGCAGAATGGTGAATATCAAATTATATACAACGTTAAATCCAATAATTTTGTTGTGGTTAAACTAATCAGCATTTATCAAGTTTTAGTGTGAATTTTATATTTTTAAGCAGTAAACAGTGTTTCTCCTTTAAGTAGAAATGAAACTTTGAGCTTGCCTCACTATCCTTGAGAAAGACTGATAACACTGTGCATGTTTTGGTTTTCTTTAAAAAAAAAAAAGAAAAGAAGTTTCTCTCTTGTGTTTGGCTTTGTTACAGAGAGAACAATTTGCACTGTACATTTAAAGCGGCAGTACTGGTGTTCTATGTTATAAAAAATGATAACTATAAATTGCTCACTACAAAGAAACAAGTATTTATATTATATTCTGTCATAGAATATAGCTTAAAAAATGATAATTTTATTTCTGTGGCTGTCAAACTGTATCTCACAGATATAACTCTTTGTTATTTAAAATAACCCCCACTGCGTTCAATAAATAAATGAGATATTATTTAATGAAGTGATTCCAGTGACACTTTAAAATATATATAGTTATTTGGTTATTAACTAGTCTACCACTATTATTGCAATGACGTTGATTGCTGCTTAACAGTTAAGCCGTGGTCTATAAGGTGTCTAGAAATAATATATAACTAGCTAATTTATCTGTTCACAGTTTTGGTTTTATTTATATGGCTTACGTGTATTCTGTCTCTTGGTGTTGTAATGAGATTTATACAGCCTGTGATAAGAGGCAGCCCTCAAAGGCTTAAAAATTAGCATATAAGCCTACCTATGTTTGGTTTAATCTAGGAAGGTTGGTTAAAATTAAAAGTCCTATCTGAATAATGAATTTTCATTTATCCTAGAATGTCCCTTTTTAGGTTATCTGATCTTTGCCAAATAAGCGCAATTTTATTTGTGCAATCTGCAACTGAAGTTTCCTGGGCATCTGCTGTGATTGCTTTCTTTGTGTGATATTAAAGTTTTGTACATAGTGGATGTTTTTAATTGTTTGTCATGTTCTGAGTGTGTTGCATTTCAGCGAATGTCAGAATATGTGTTGCATTCTAAGGCCTAGATTTGGAGTTCGGCGGTAGCCGTCAAAACCAGCGTTAGAGGCTCCTAACGCTGGTTTTGGGCGCCCGCTGGTATTTGGAGTCAGTGATTAAAGGGTCTAACGCTCACTTTTCAGCCGCGACTTTTCCATACCGCAGATCCCCCTACGCCATTTGCGTAGCCTATATTTTCAATGGGATCTTTCTAACGCTGGTATTTAGAGTCGTTTCTGAAGTGAGCGTTAGAGCTCTAACGACAAAATTCCAGCCGCCTGAAAATAGCAGGAGTTAAGAGCTTTCTGGCTAACGCCGGTTTATAAAGCTCTTAACTACTGTACCCTAAAGTACACTAACACCCATAAACTACCTATGTACCCCTAAACCGAGCTCCCCCCACATCGCCGCCACTCGATTAAAATTTTTAACCCCTAATCTGCCGACCGCCACCTACGTTATACTTATGTACCCCTAATCTGCTGCCCCTAACCCCGCCGACCCCTATATTATATTTCTTAACCCCTAACTTGCCCCCCACAACGTCGCCGCAAGCTACTTAAAATAATTAACCCCTAATCTTCCGACCGCAAATCGCCGCCACCTACGTTATCCCTATGTACCCCTAATCTGCTACCCCTAACACCGCCGACCCCTATATTATATTTATTAACCCCTAATCTGCCCCCCTCAACGTCGCCGACACCTGCCTACACTTATTAACCCCTAATCTGCCGAGCGGACCTGAGCGCTACTATAATAAAGTTATTAACCCCTAATCCGCCTCACTAACCCTATCATAAATAGTATTAACCCCTAATCTGCCCTCCCTAACATCGCCGACACCTAACTTCAATTATTAACCCCTAATCTGCCGACCGGAGCTCACCGCTATTCTAATAAATGTATTAACCCCTAAAGCTAAGTCTAACCCTAACACTAACACCCCCCTAAGTTAAATATAATTTTTATCTAACGAAATAAATTAACTCTTATTAAATAAATGATTCCTATTTAAAGCTAAATACTTACCTGTAAAATACATCCTAATATAGCTACAATATAAATTATAATTATATTATAGCTATTTTAGGATTAATATTTATTTTACAGGTAACTTTGTAATTATTTTAACCAGGTACAATAGCTATTAAATAGTTAAGAACTATTTAATAGTTACCTAGTTAAAATAATAACAAAATTACCTGTAAAATAAGTCCTAACCTAAGATATAATTAAACCTAACACTACCCTATCAATAAATTAATTAAATAAACTACCTACAATTACCTACAATTAACCTAACACTACACTATCAATAAATTAATTAAATACAATTCCTACAAATAAATACAATTAAATAAACTAGCTAAAGTACAAAAAATAAAAAAGATCTAAGTTACAGAAAATAAAAAAATATTTACAAACATAATAAAAATATTACAACAATTTTAAACTAATTACACCTACTCTAAGCCCCCTAATAAAATAACAAAGCCCCCCAAAATAAAAAATTCCCTACCCTATTCTAAATTAAAAAAAGTTACAAGCTCTTTTACCTTACCAGCCCTGAACAGGGCCCTTTGCGGGGCATGCCCCAAGAATTTCAGCTCTTTTGCCTGTAAAAGAATAAATACAATACCCCCCCCCCAACATTACAACCCACCACCCACATACCCCTAATCTAACCCAAACCCCCCTTAAATAAACCTAACACTAAGCCCCTGAAGATCTTCCTACCTTGTCTTCACCATACCAGGTTCACCGATCCGTCCTGAAGAGCTCCTCCGATGTCCTGATCCAAGCCCAAGCGGGGGCTGAAGAGGTCCATGATCCGGTCAAAGTCTTCATCCAAGCGGGGCAGAAGAGGATCTTCCATCTGATTGAAGTCATCATCCAGGCGGCATCTTCGATCTTCTTCCATCCGGAGCGAAGCGGCAGGATCCTGAAGACATCCAGCGCGGAACATCCATCCGGACCGACGACTGAACGACGAATGACTGTTCCTTTAAGGGACGTCATCCAAGATGGCGTCCCTCGAATTCCGATTGGCTGATAGGATTCTATCAGCCAATCGGAATTAAGGTAGGAATTTTCTGATTGGCTGATGGAATCAGCCAATCAGAATCAAGTTCAATCCGATTGGCTGATCCAATCAGCCAATCAGATTGAGCTCGCATTCTATTGGCTGTTCCGATCAGCCAATAGAATGCGAGCTCAATCTGATTGGCTGATTGGATCGGCCAATCGGATTGAACTAGATTCTGATTGGCTGATTCCATCAGCCAATCAGAAAATTCCTACCTTAATTCCGATTGGCTGATAGAATCCTATCAGCCAATCGGAATTCGAGGGACGCCATCTTGGATGACGTCCCTTAAAGGAACAGTCATTCGTCGTTCAGTCGTCGGTCCGGATGGATGTTCCGCGCTGGATGTCTTCAGGATCCTGCCGCTTCGCTCCGGATGGAAGAAGATCGAAGATGCCGCCTGGATGATGACTTCAATCGGATGGAAGATCCTCTTCTGCCCCGCTTGGATGAAGACTTTGACCGGATCATGGACCTCTTCAGCCCCCGCTTGGGCTTGGATCAGGACATCGGAGGAGCTCTTCAGGACGGATCGGTGAACCTGGTATGGTGAAGACAAGGTAGGAAGATCTTCAGGGGCTTAGTGTTAGGTTTATTTAAGGGGGGTTTGGGTTAGATTAGGGGTATGTGGGTGGTGGGTTGTAATGTTGGGGGGGGGTATTGTATTTATTCTTTTACAGGCAAAAGAGCTGAAATTCTTGGGGCATGCCCCGCAAAGGGCCCTGTTCAGGGCTGGTAAGGTAAAAGAGCTTGTAACTTTTTTTAATTTAGAATAGGGTAGGGAATTTTTTATTTTGGGGGGCTTTGTTATTTTATTAGGGGGCTTAGAGTAGGTGTAATTAGTTTAAAATTGTTGTAATATTTTTATTATGTTTGTAAATATTTTTTTATTTTCTGTAACTTAGATCTTTTTTATTTTTTGTACTTTAGCTAGTTTATTTAATTGTATTTATTTGTAGAAATTGTATTTAATTAATTTATTGATAGTGTAGTGTTAGGTTAATTGTAGGTAATTGTAGGTAGTTTATTTAATTAATTTATTGATAGGGTAGTGTTAGGTTTAATTATATCTTAGGTTAGGACTTATTTTACAGGTAATTTTGTTATTATTTTAACTAGGTAACTATTAAATAGTTCTTAACTATTTAATAGCTATTGTACCTGGTTAAAATAATTACAAAGTTACCTGTAAAATAAATATTAATCCTAAAATAGCTATAATATAATTATAATTTATATTGTAGCTATATTAGGATGTATTTTACAGGTAAGTATTTAGCTTTAAATAGGAATCATTTATTTAATAAGAGTTAATTAATTTTGTTAGATGTAAATTATATTTAAGTTAGGGGGGTGTTAGTATTAGGGTTAGACTTAGCTTTAGGGGTTAATACATTTATTATAGTAGCGGTGAGGTCCGCTCGGCAGATTAGGGGTTAATAATTGAAGTTAGGTGTCGGCGATGTTAGGGAGGGCAGATTAGGGGTTAATACTATTTATGATAGGGTTAGTGAGGCGGATTAGGGGTTAATAACTTTATTATAGTAGCGCTCAGGTCCGCTCGGCAGATTAGGGGTTAATAAGTGTAGGCAGGTGTCGGCGACGTTGAGGGGGGCAGATTAGGGGTTAATAAATATAATATAGGGGTCGGCGATGTTAGGGCAGCAGATTAGGGGTACATAGGGATAACGTAGGTTGCGGCGGTTTACGGAGCGGCAGATTAGGGGTTTAAAAAAATATGCAGGGGTCAGCGATAGCGGGGGCGGCAGATTAGGGGTTAATAAGTGTAAGGTTAGGGGTGTTTAGACTCGGGGTACATGTTAGAGTGTTAGGTGCAGACGTAGGAAGTGTTTCCCCATAGGAAACAATGGGGCTGCGTTAGGAGCTGAACGCTGCTTTTTTGCAGGTGTTAGGTTTTTTTTCAGCTCAAACAGCCCCATTGTTTCCTATGGGAGAATCGTGCACGAGCACGTTTTTGAGGCCGGCCGCGTCCGTAAGCAACTCTGGTATCGAGAGTTGCATTTGCGGTAAAAATGCTCTACGCTCCTTTTTTGGAGCCTAACGCAGCATTTGATTAAACTCTCGATACCAGAGTTAAATTTATGGTGCGGCCAGAAAAAAACCCGCGGAGCATTAGCAGCCCTTTTACCGCCGAACTCCAAATCTAGGCCTAAGTTAATTGTGGTTGTTTGAAATTTGTGTCAGCAGCTAATGTTTCGTTTTGTGTAAGACAAGAACGATTGGTTTTCATTGTTTGTTATGTTTTTCTCTTTTGTGGACAGCATATTGAATTGTGAAGTGTATTTCATTTTGCTTGCTATTGAGAATTGTCTCTGCATGAGTGGAGTGCATGGTTTATCGTTTAGTTTATTGTTATCTTGTGTTTGCGTGTCACATGAGATGTTTTACGCAAACATGGGGGAAGTATTGATGAGTATTGATGAATATCTTTATGTAATGGGGGTGATTGTTTTTAGGAGGTGAACCTAAAACGTTTTGAATCTCCTCGTACAATGTTATTGTGTTAATTTCAGATGCCTAAAATGTTTTATTTTTCTATGTGGTTCTTAACACTATATTTGTATTTGCAGGATGAGAGTATGCTGTCTTCAGAGATTGAAACACACTAACTGAATTATTTTTGAGTTTCCATATTTAGGTAAAATCTGTACAGGCAAAATTCCATAAGTGCACTCTTCAAAAGATTAAAGATTGAAAGCAAGTAAACCTTTAAAGAAAGAAAAGATACAGATGAAAGACCTTTTGTCAAGCTTGTTTTAACCATCATACTGCAGTAAAAAAAGTTACTGAACTATCTTTGGATCCATTCTTTGCTTTGCATGCTGGTACCAGCCCCAGAACTGGACTCTGGGTAATCCATGACTGTTTCCTCTGATGTGTGTCTTCAGGACATAAAGACTATCCTTCTCTGGACTGTGCCTTACCGCTCGATATGGAAGTCCTGTTATGCTGTTACAGGATCAACCCATTAAATTAGGGGAGTATTGTTTTAACCCTATTCCTTATATTGCTTGTTTTGTATTCTCTTGTATTTGTTTTATTTTTATTGATCATATTTGGTCTAAGAAATCATATGCTTCATTGGTATTAGTGCACATTGTAGTTTATGTGCTTAACATAGTAACTTTTTAGATAAAGGTAACTGTGAACTTTGGAGTATTGTACCCTATTGAATGGCCCACTGAGTATAAGAAAATATGTTCAAGGAAAATGCTGCAACATAGCATAATATTTTAGACCCTTCACCCTTTAGAACATAAGGAGGACACGTCTAAGCTAGAAATTTATAGTAAATATACAGAGAAATGTTACAGGGAATAGCCTAATTATAGTTTATGAAAGCAAAGGTATTTTTCCCTTTTATTAATTAGTATGGTATCTGCAAAGTGAATTTGGTCATTCCTGATGTTTTTCAAAGAGAGTAATTCTTACCATCAAGATGTGTTTACCTTTAAAAGAGCTTGTAGTTTTAAATGATGTTCTGTTTGTATGCTTTCCTCATATAGGAGTGTGAGAGAATTTAGGTTGCATAAAATAATTAGTAAACTAGTAGTGTTTATATCAGATGAGATTGTTGAATATTAGGATCATGGTTGGAGAATTATAAGCATTATAGATAGCAGCCATCCAGAATAAAGCAACACAAGGTTCTTTTATTTTTTAGAAGTTCAAAGTGATATTGTAAAGAAATTCATTTATTTTCATTGACTGTTTTTCTTTTTTTTTCCATTCTTACTACAGGGCAGGCCTTAGCATAAGTTTTAGCATAACCATTCAGGCCCTTGAGGAAGTCTGACAGGTTTTCACTTGCGTAGTATTCATGAAGTATCATTTAAAAGTGTATAGAGAAGTTGTAAATTATTCTCTGAGAAATGTCAATGTATTTAGGTTGTATTATATATCAACAATGTTTTGTTTGATTTTAAATGACATAGGATGAAAGTGACATTTTATATGGACATAATTGTGATTGTATTGCGGTGTGTACTCATCCTGTACTGTTTCTGTTTGCTTCCTAGACTCCCTGTGACTCGAGTGTCTGCTTGCCATGGGTATCCACTGGTTGCCTTGTCTACCCCATGAACAAACCATCAGATTTCCAGTATCTCCCTGCGGAAGAACCGTGGATAAGCACCCCTACTGCAAATGAACTGTTGGAGAACTGTATTATAGCAAAGTGTGAAGGTGCAGCGCTCTCAAATGGACAAAGACTGTTCTTAAAGTATTCAGAGGCCACCTAGAGACAGTTGTGCTGTTGCTATGTCATGCTTTACTGTGGAAAAGGAACTGTTGGACATATTGGGGGGTGCTAGCAATGCAGGTGGAGAGATAGAAGATGCAGCGTTGTTTGGGGGTAGATGGGGGCTGGTTGAGTCTCTGTGCCGGTAGACCGGTAGTTTTGGGAAGGCTGGAGGATAGATGGAAGGTATTGGAGGGACTGTGCCTATATGCAGTGACGATTAGCCTATAAAAGTATATCACGACATGCAAATATTTTTCTCTTTAGTATTCTCACAGAGTTCTGTTACCATAATATAAGGCTTTACTAATTTTCTATGCCTGTCTATTTTTATGTTATTCTGTTAGAATAAAAGGATGGTATGTTAGGGGTAATATGAACCTGATGGCAGCCATCTTGTTCTTCGCAGCCATCTTGTTCCTCGCAGCCATTTTGTAATGAATAGACTTTATTATACTGGGGTATTATGCAGTGAGAATTATATGCATGTTATGAGTTTCTTTAGCTATTCGGCCTTGCCAATGTACCCTGGCCTAATGCCTAGAAGTAAGATAGAATAAGATAATGTAAACAAGAGGCTTTAGACACTCGGTTGTCTCTGCAGATGGTAGTTTGTTATGACTCTGTAAATATTGTTATGAGAAACTCATGTTCCAGTTTTTCCTTGTAAATTGCTCTGTATAACTGTGTAAGATGACGCGGTCCTAACGTGTCATCCCCTTAACCCTGTATGTCACTATAAGAAAGGCTTGCACTGTGCAATAAACAGAATTGGCTTTCGATCATAATGCTGCGTGGTCTGAGTCATTCTAAGGGGCCCTTATCAGATAATCTACATATGCCTCAGGTGGTACACTAGGCCCCAGGCTTTGGCCTGCGCTGACACCCCCCCGTGGGATTATACACCTTACAGTGCATGACCTGAGAACTGTTTAAAAAAAGTTCTAAGATTAAAGGGACAGTCTACACCAGAATCTTTATATTTTTAAAAGATAGATAATCCCTTTATTACCCATTCCCCAGTTTTGCATAACCAACACAGTTATATTTATATGCTTTTTACCTCTGTGATTATCTTGTATCTTAGCCTCTGCAAACTGCCCCTTTATTACAGTTCTTTTGACAGACTTGCAGTTTAGCTAATCAGTGCTAGCTCCCAGATAACTTCACGTGTATGAGCACAGTGTTATCTATATGAAAAGCATGAACTAACACCCTCTAGTGTTGAAAAACTGTTAAAATGCATTCTGAAAAGAGGTGGCCTTCAAGGTGTAAGAAATTAGCATATGAACCTCCTAGGTTAAGCT
>NC_069506.1:13486961-13504461 GCF_027579735.1 Bombina bombina
GCACGCTTCCCCCATAGACATCAATGGGGAGAGCGGGTCAGAAAAAAGTCTAACACCTGCAATCACGGAATGAAAAGCTCCGTAACACAGCCTCATTGATGTCTATGGGGAAAATAAAAGTTATGTTTAAACCTAACACTCTACCATAAACCCCGAGTCTAAACACCCCTAATCTGCAGCCCCCGACATCGCCTCCACCTACCTACAGTTATTAACCCCTAATCTACTGCTCCCGATATTGCCGCCACCTGAATTAAGTTATTAACCCATAATCTGCCGCTCCTCATATCGCCGCCACTATATTAAAGTTATTAACACCTATTCCGCCACACCCCAACATCGCCGCTACTATATGAAAGTTATTAACCCCTATTCCACCACTCCCCATTATCGCCACCACTAAATAAAGGTATTAATCCCTAAACCTCTGGCCTCGCACATCACTACCACTAAATAAACCTATTAACCCCTAAACCGCCAGCCCCCCCACATCGCAACAACCTAAATTAAACTATATTAACCACTAAACCTAACCCTAACATAACTCTAACCCTAACACTAAACGTAACCCTTAACCTAACCCTAACACCCCCTAACTTTAACATAATTAAAATAGAGCTAAACTAAAGTTACAATTATTAACTAAATAATACCTATTTAAAACTAAATACATACGTACCTGTGAAATAAAACCTAAGCTAGCTACAATATAACTAATAGTTATATTGTAGCTAGTTTAGTTTTTTTTTTTAATTTCACAGGTAAGTTTGTATTTATTTTAACTAGGTAGACTAGTTAGTAAATAGTTATTAACTATTTACTAACTACCTAGTTAAAATAAATAAAAACTTACCTGTGAAATAAAACCTAAGCTACCTTACACTAAAACCTAACATTAGAAAAAAATTAAAAAAAACAGTAAAATTACAAAAAATAAAAAACCTACCATTACAAAAAATAACAAATGAAATTATACAAAAAAAGTAAAATTATTCCTAAAAACAAACAAAAAAAAGGGGCCTTTTGTAGGGCATTGCCCTAAAGTTAACAGCTATTTTGCTACAAAACAAAAACAAACACCCCCTAACAGTATACAAACCCCCACCCCCCAAACCCACAAAATAACAAGTAAAACCTAATCTACCCATTGCCCTAAAAAGGGAATTTGTATGGGCATTGCCCTTAAAAGGGCATTTAGCTCTTTTGCTACCCAAGCCCTAATCTAAAAATAAAACCTCACCCCAAAACAACAAAAAAATACATTACACTAAATAACAAACATATTATCAAAATTAATAAAAAATATTCCTATTCTAATACCCATTTTAAAAAAAAACACCCAAAAATAAAAAACCTAATCGAGAATAAACTACCAATAGCCCCTAAAATGGCCTTTTGTATGGCATTGTTCTAGGTTAAACAGTTCTTTTACCTGATTTTTTTTTCAAAGTCCCACTAACATTACAAACACCCACCCCACCAAATTCACAAAATAAAAAAACTGTCTAAAAAAACCTAATCTACCCATTGTCCTGAAAAGGGCATTTGTGTGGGCATTGCCCTTAAAAGGCATTTAGCTCTTTTACATGCCCAAACCCTAAACTAAAAAACCCCCCACCCAAAAAAAACCTTAAAAAAAACCTAACCTTATCACTAACCCCGGATGATCCACTTACAATTACAGTTTTTGAAGTCCCGCTTGAATGATCTTCATCCAGGCGGCGAGAATTCTTCATCCAGACGGCCTCTTCTATCTTCATCCAGGCGGTATCTTCTATCTTGATCCCGGCGGCGCAGAGCGGTTCCATCCTGAAGACATCCGGCGCTTCCTCTTCATACGGTCGCCGCCGTACACTGAATCTTCAATGCAAGGGAGCCGTTTTAAAATGGCTTCCCTTGCATTCCTATTGGCTGAAAATTTTGAATCAGCCAATAGGAATTAGAGCTGCTAAAATCCTATTGGCTGTTCATATCAGCCAATAGGATTTAAGCATCTCTCATTCTATTGGATGATGATGTGAACATTCAACTCGTAATCTAGGTGATTGATTGTATAAGGCACATTCAATATGTCATTTTGCTTTACTATGGAATTTTGGTGCATTGAATTGGTTTAGTAATATTTTAGTTATCATAATAGGCAAAATGTTTAATGTGGTTATTTGAGTCATTTTTGACAAAGCTAAAGTCAAAATACCTGGACTTTAATATTTAAAAAAAAAATAACGATAGATTGCAAGTGGAGCACAAACATTTGCGCCCAAATGATAAGAAGTAAATCGTGAGGTTTGCACTCATCTGGCTTACTGCTTGTATTACGAGTTGAAAGTAAACGCGATTGCTTGAGTGCAATCATAATTTATGCTAGAATGATTATGCGACTTCAGAGCTCTGGTTAAATGTTTTGCGAAACATAAAAGTATCACAAAACACATAAAAAATACATTAAAAACTATAGTTACACTTATAATAACAATATCTAATAAAAATATTCACAAAACATATTGCATACAAAAGTTATAAGTGCTCAAAGATATGAGGTCTCAGGTGTTAGAAAAGAAAAGGCAGGCATAGGGCTTTATCATAGAGATACAGACATATACTGTACATGTCTAAATATGTATATAAATATATAATAAAATATAACCTTTAATTAGATCAAATAAAAAATGCTTTTTATTTAATCTAATTAAATGTTATATTTTATTATATACACCAGTGAGTGCCTTTTTCATCGTTGTTTTTCTTGGATATCTCTCTGAAAGTGCACCCTGGGAGCTGGATGAATTTTGGAATATGGAGTGCCTATTCTATTTGACTTTACTATATAAATATATATATATATATATATATATATATATATATATATATATACTGTATATATATATATATACTGTGTATATATATATATATATATATATACACAGCGAGTGCAGAATTATTAGGCAAATGAGTATTTTGACCACATCATCCTCTTTATGCATGTTGTCTTACTCCAAGCTGTATAGGCTCGAAAGCCTACTACCAATTAAGCATATTAGGTGATGTGCATCTCTGTAATGAGAAGGGGTGTGGTCTAATGACATCAACACCCTATATCAGGTGTGCATAATTATTAGGCAACTTCCTTTCCTTTGGCAAAATGGGTCAAAAGAAGGACTTGACAGGCTCAGAAAAGTAAAAAATAGTGAGATATCTTGCAGAGGGATGCAGCACTCTTAAAATTGCAAAGCTTCTGAAGCGTGATCATTGAACAATCAAGCGTTTCATTCAAAATAGTCAACAGGGTCGCAAGAAGCGTGTGGAAAAACCAAGGCACAAAATAACTGCCCATGAACTGAGAAAAGTCAAGCGTGCAGCTGCCAAGATGCCACTTGCCACCAGTTTGGCCATATTTCAGAGCTGCAACATCACTGGAGTGCCCAAAAGCACAAGGTGTGCAATACTCAGAGACATGGCCAAGGTAAGAAAGGCTGAAAGACGACCACCCCTGAACAAGACACACAAGCTGAAATGTCAAGACTGGGCCAAGAAATATCTCAAGACTGATTTTTCTAAGGTTTTATGGACTGATGAAATGAGAGTGAGTCTTGATGGGCCAGATGGATGGGCCCGTGGCTGGATTGGTAAAGGGCAGAGAGCTCCAGTCCGACTCAGACGCCAGCAAGGTGGAGGTGGAGTACTGGTTTGGGCTGGTATCATCAAAGATGAGCTTGTGGGGCCTTTTCGGGTTGAGGATGGAGTCAAGCTCAACTCCCAGTCCTACTGCCAGTTTCTGGAAGACACCTTCTTCAAGCACTGGTACAGGAAGAAGTCTGCATCCTTCAAGAAAAACATGATTTTCATGCAGGACAATGCTCCATCACACGCGTCCAAGTACTCCACAGCGTGGCTGGCAAGAAAGGGTATAAAAGAAGAAAATCTAATGACATGGCCTCCTTGTTCACCTGATCTGAACCCCATTGAGAACCTGTGGTCCATCATCAAATGTGAGATTTACAAGGAGGGAAAACAGTACACCTCTCTGAACAGTGTCTGGGAGGCTGTGGTTGCTGCTGCACGCAATGTTGATGGTGAACAGATCAAAACACTGACAGAATCCATGGATGGCAGGCTTTTGAGTGTCCTTGCAAAGAGAGGTGGCTATATTGGTCACTGATTTGTTTTTGTTTTGTTTTTGAATGTCAGAAATTTATATTTGTGAATGTTGAGATGTTATATTGGTTTCACTGGTAAAAATAAATAATTGAAATGGGTATATATTTGTTTTTTGTTAAGTTGCCTAATAATTATGCACAGTAATAGTCACCTGCACACACAGATATCCCCCTAAAATAGCTATAACTAAAAACAAACTAAAAACTACTTCCAAAACTATTCAGCTTTGATATTAATGAGTTTTTTGGGTTCATTGAGAACATGGTTGTTGTTCAATAATAAAATTAATCCTCAAAAATACAACTTGCCTAATAATTCTGCACTCCCTGTATATACTGTATATATATATATATATATATATATATATATATATATATATATACATACATATATTTATGTCTAGATATGTGTACATATAAGGCATACAGTATATCCACGTATAAACACATAAATACATATGTATACACACATTATATATATATATATATATGTTTTATGTATTTCTAAATAGATATATATATATATATACAGGGAGTGCAGAATTATTAGGCAAGTTGTATTTTTGAGGATTAATTTTATTATTGAACAACAACCATGTTCTCAATGAACCCAAAAAACTCATTAATAGGAGGCCATGTCATTAGATTTTCTTCTTTTATGCCCTTTCTTGCCAGCCACGCTGTGGAGTACTTGGACGCGTGTGATGGAGCATTGTCTTGACGTTTCAGCTTGTGTGTCTTGTTCAGTGGTGGTCGTCTTTCAGCCTTTCTTATCTTGGCCATGTCTCTGAGTATTGCACACCTTGTGATTTTGGGCACTCCAGTGATGTTGCAGCTCTGAAATATGGCCAAACTGGTGGCAAGTGGCATCTTGGCAGCTGCACGCTTGACTTTTCTCAGTTCATGGGCAGTTATTTTGCGCCTTGGTTTTTCCACACGCTTCTTGCAACCCTGTTGACTATTTTGAATGAAACGCTTGATTGTTCGATGATCATGCGTCAGAAGATTTGCAATTTTAAGAGTGCTGCATCCCTCTGCAAGATATCTCACTATTTTTGACTTTTCTGAGCCTGTCAAGTCCTTCTTTTGACCCATTTTGCCAAAGGAAAGGAAGTTGCCTAATAATTATGCACACCTGATATAGGGTGTTGATGTCATTAGACCACACCCCTTCTCATTACAGAGTTGCACATCACCTAATATGCTTAATTGGTAGTAGGCTTTCGAGCCTATACAGCTTGGAGTAAGACAACATGCATAAAGAGGATGATGTGGTCAATAATTCTGCACTCCCTGTATATATATATATATATATATATATATATCTTTTTATAATCATTTTACCAAAAAACATCATATATACTGTATATAGAAATACTTGCTTATGAATAAATAGAACATATTCTTCTATGTGGAGAACATTGCAATGTGGCATATTCATATTTTCACGTCAGTTTAATGCAAATGAGAATATGCAATTGTGTTTGTATGAGAGTGAGGTTTTTTTTTTACTTTTTATCTCCTTTGACTTCTATGGGGGAGTACGTGCACCCGATATTCTATGGAGTCGAATTATCATGCTCCGAATGGAGCTTGATGCCCCTTTTTCCGCGCAAGCCTTCAGGCTCGCTGTAAACAGTAATTATGAAGCACTGCTGGTCTCAAGTTGAAACGTGTGTTGATCCAATCAGCTGCGCTAGTTACAAATCTGGGTCATGTGACTAGCAATGTTGATTGGATCAGCAGCAGTTTCTGCTCCGGACCAGCAGTATGATTTTCACTAACCAGACAATTTCTCCAGTGTTGTGGTGACACAATGTAAACAGTAAATAATATATTTCAATCTGGACAAGATTAATTAAGCACATTCAAACTACACCCAGTTGGCCTACTAACTAATTGTAAATATGGGCCAATTAAGAACACATTTGTCACACTTCAATCATTTCTAAGTGTCTGTAGCTCAGAGATATGAATTGAATTAGTTTCTTTAGCTTTGTGCAGAAAAGATGCTTTGCTGAGGTACATAAATAAAGTGGTTTTATCAGAGCCATAAGTGGACAAAGACCTACGGATCATAAATATGTTGTATTGTACAGAATAAACAATATTCAGACACAGCCCATGCTATTGACATACATTGTATACAGTGTATTGTACAGAATAAACAATATTCATACTCAGCCCATGCTATTGACATACATTGTATACAGTGTATTGTACAGAATAAACAATATTCAGACACAGCCCATGCTATTGACATACATTGTATACAGTGTATTGTACAGAATAAACAATATTCATACTCAGCCCATGCTATTGACATACATTGTATACAGTGTATTGTACAGAATAAACAATATTCAGACACAGCCCATGCTATTGACATACATTGTATACAGTGTATTGTACAGAATAAACAATATTCATACCCAGCCCATGCTATTGACATACATTGTATACAGTGTATTGTACAGAATAAACAATATTCATACTCAGCCCATGCTATTGACATACATTGTATACAGTGTATTGTACAGAATAAACAATATTCATACTCAGCCCATGCTATTGACATACATTGTATACAGTGTATTGTACAGAATAAACAATATTCATACTCGGCCCATGCTATTGACATACATTGTATACAGTGTATTGTACAGAATAAACAATATTCATACTCAGCCCATGCTATTGACATACTGTCAGCCGCTCTGGAATCAATCCGGGATGTAACCCAACTGCTAGCGTGAATTGAAAGCACACGCTAGCACACTGAGAAATATCCAGGACGTGACCCACTCAGGAAGCAGATTAGAAGATAACAAAAATGAATATTGTTCCAGAATGCAGGAAAGCCACAAAGGATAAAACGTCCCTTTAAGTAGTACAAAGAACAAAAAGGAAATGCTCTTACTTTGAAGCTTCTGAAAAAGGTCCTCTTTAGCAGGCTTGTAAAACAAAGGAAAAGTTCTCTTTTGCAGCTTGTAAAAGTATAATGTCCCTTTAAGCAGGTTTATAACAAACAGAAAGGCAAAGTTCTCTTTTGCAGCTTGTAAAAGTAAATGTCCCTTTTAAGCAGGTGTATAACAAACAGAAAGGCAAAGTTCTCTTTTGCAGCTTGTAAAAGTATAATGTCCCTTTAAGCAGGTTTATAACAAACAGAAAGGCAAAGTTCTCTTTTGCAGCTTGTAAAAGTAAATGTCCCTTTTAAGCAGGTGTATAACAAACAGAAAGGCAAAGTTCTCTTTTGCAGCTTGTAAAAGTAAATGTCCCTTTTAAGCAGGTGTATAACAAACAGAAAGGCAAAGTTCTCTTTTGCAGCTTGTAAAAGTAAAATGTCCCTTTAAGCAGGTCTTGTTTAACAAAGAATAGGTTTAAAGGTAAAGGCCAAAACAAGGTCAGGCAGGCAGAAGTCGGCATCCAAATATCAGCAAAAGGTATAGGCAAAAGACAGGGTCAGGCAAGCAGAAGTCGGCATCCAAGTGTCAGCAAAAGGGTAATAGCTACAGGCAAGGTCAGGCAGGCAGAAGTCAATGTCCAAATATCAGCAAGTAGGGATTAGGCAAGAGGCTTGGTCAGGCAGGCAGAAGTCGGTACACAGAAGAATAAAACTGATATGGTACTCACAATCCAGGGAAACAAACAAACGGGCCCAGATTCAGATCTCCCGCCGAGATTTAAAGGGCAGGAGCGTAACCGTCATCAGAGGGGTGTGAGAGAAAGCGTCATGTTGCTAAGCAACATGACGTCAGAGACACAGAGGAGTTCCGGGAGCCGCGGCGACACGGCGATGAACGGAAGCGCTCATGACAGCACCCCCTCCTCAAGGGCCCCTCCGGGGGACAGGACCAGGTCTATCAGGATGAGTCTTGTGGAAGGTGGTAATCCTGGCAAGGGTACAAAATGAGCCGTCTTAGTGAACCTGTCGACCACCACCCAGATAGTATTGTTCCCAGTGGACAAGGGAAGATCGGTAATAAAGTCCATGGATACATGAGTCCAAGGCTGGTGAGGTATAGGCAATGGTTGGAGTAATCCTGAAGGAAGTTGGCGTGGAGTTTTGTTCATGGCACATTGTGTGCATACTGAGACGTAATCCTTCACATCTTGAGAGAGTGTAGGCCACCAGACATGTTGTTTGAGGTTTCGAGTGGTAATACTGATGCCAGGATGTCCAGAAAGGGGACTATCATGAGCCCAAAATAAAATCTTGGAACGAAGGCGTTCAGGAACAAAGAGTAAACCATTGGGAGGTTTACAGGACAAAGGAAGACGCTCTTGAGCGGACTGTAATTCTTGTAACCAAGAAGTTGTTAACTGGGCAATGACTTCATGAGGTTGGAGAATGGTACCAGACTCAGGAACTGGGGTATCTTGAAATTGTCTGGAAAGTGCGTCTGCTTTAATATTTTTTGAACCAGGTATGTAAGACAAATTATAGTGAAACCGAGAGAAGAATAAGGACCAGCGTGCTTGCCTGGAATTTAGTCGTTTGGCTGTTTGGAGATACAGAAGGTTCTTATGATCAGTAAGTATAGTAAATGGCAAAGAAGTACCTTCCAGCCAATGTCTCCATTCATCCAATGCCATCTTGATGGCAAGCAACTCCTTATTCCCTACGTCATAGTTAAATTCGGAAGGAGTGAATTTTTTAGAGAAAAAAGCAACAGGATGAATCCTTCCAGTCTCTGGTATTCGTTGAGACAGAACCGCTCCAGCAGCAACAGAGGAAGCATCCACCTCCAGAATAAATTGAAACTCAGGATTTGGATGACGAAGGATAGGAGCTGAGGAAAAAGCTTCTTTGAGAGATTCAAAAGCTTCTATAGCCTCAGACGGCCATACTTTACAGTTTTGTCCTTTTCTTGTGAGAGAAGTAAGAGGAGAAGTAATAGTAGCAAAATTCTTGATGAACTTTCTGTAATAATTGGCGAAGCCTAGGAAACGTTGTAAAGCCTTCAAAGAATCAGGTCTAGGCCAATCCAAAATGGCAGAAAGTTTAGTAGGGTCCATTTCGAATCCAGATGCCGATATTACATAACCCAGAAAGGGTATGATTTTTTGATGGAAAGAACATTTCTCCAGTTTAGCAAACAGATGGAATTCTCTTAGACGTTGAAGTACTTTCTTGACGTGGTGCACATGATCTTGGTGGTTCTGAGAAAAAATTAAGATGTCGTCCAGGTATATGATAACAAAAATATTCAAAAAATCACGAAAGATCTCATTTACAAAATGCTGGAAAACCGCCGGAGCATTGCATAGCCCAAAGGGCATGACCAAATATTCATAATGCCCAAATCGAGTGTTAAAGGCAGTCTTCCACTCATCTCCTTTGCGTATACGGATCAAGTTGTATGCACCACGTAGGTCGAGTTTGGTGAAAATGGTGGCTCCCTGAAGATAAGTAAAAAGTTCAGGAATAAGGGGCAGAGGATAACTGTTCTTGATGGTAATCTGATTCAATCCACGATAATCAATACAGGGTCTTAATCCGCCATCCTTTTTTCCCACAAAAAAGAAACCAGCCCCTACAGGGGAAGAGGAGGGTCGAATAAATCCTCTAGCCAGATTGTCTTTTATATATTCTTCCAGAGCCATGTTTTCTGGTTTAGAAAGTGGATATGTTTTGCCTCGAGGATAGGCAGCCCCAGGAAGGAGGTCAATGGGACAATCAAAAGGGCGATGAGGAGGAAGACGTTCCGCTTCTTTTTTGGAGAAGACATCCACAAAGTCATGGTAATGCATAGGTAAGGATTCCGGAGTTTCAACTGTGAGAGCAATAGTGAGTGGTAACTTAGTAATCTCTTGAAGACATTTAGTCTGGCATGTAGATCCCCAGGAAGTGAGTTCACCGAAAGTCCAAGAAAAAATGGGATTGTGAATCTGGAGCCAGGGTAATCCCAAGATAATGGGAAATTGCGGAGTGGGAATGACATCGAAACAAATTGTCTCAGAATGAAGTATTCCTACGGTGAGGATTAAGGGTTGAGTAGAAAACTGAATGTATCCAGAACCCAAAGGATCTCCACTGACCGTAGAGACTGAAATGGAATACTCCTTCTTTAGTAAGGGTATAGAATGAGTAGAAACAAATGTAGAGTCAATGAACACACCTCCAGCACCAGAATCAATTAGGGCTTGGGTATAGATCTTCTTTTGTCCAATTAGAAGAGTTACTGGAACAAAGAGTTTCTTGTATAGGGAATGACCACTATTTTGGCTTAACTCAGTTCCCTGGACTAGAGTTAAGCCCTGGCTTTTACTGGCCTAGTAGGACAATCCCTTAATAAATGTCCTTTAAGGCCACAGTACAGACATAAGCCAAGAGTCCGTCTTCTTAAACGTTCAGTCTCAGTTAATTTTATACTTCCTACTTCCATGGGTTCAGCCTGATCAGTAGTAGGAGAGGCTGGAGTGACTGGACTAGAAAAACGAGGAGCTAAACGAAAAGGAGTTCGAGTGGCAGTCCTCTGTGTTCTATCCTTTTCTTGTTGGCGTTCACGAAACCTGGCGTCGAGACAGATACAGAGATTTATTAAGGCTTCTAAAGACTCTGGAAGTTCACGATACACCAATTCATCCTTGAGACGCTCAGAAAGTCCTTTACGGAAAGCGGCTCTGAGTGCTCCCTGATTCCAAGTGGTTTCAGAGGCAAGGGTGTGGAACTCAATTGCATATTGAGAGACTGGTTGATTTCCTTGACGTAAATCCAGGAGAGTTGCTTCAGCAGCGGATGACCTTCCAGGTTTATCGAATACGTTTGAGAATGTAGATAGAAATGTATCAACATCCAACAGTATAGGATCATTCTTTTCTAGCAAAGGTGACACCCAAGCCAAGGCTTTTCCTTTCATTAAGGAAATAAGAAACGTGATTCTAGAAGAGGCAGTAGCAAAGAGAGTAGGGCTATTTCGGAAATGAAGACGGCATTGATTCAAAAAGCCTCTACATTCTTCAGGATTCCCATCATATTTATCCGGAAGAGGAATCCTGGGACTTAGTTGTACCTGAGACTGATTGTTAGGAATCGGAGGAGGTAATGCCTCAATCGGATTTGGATTGGGATTAGGATTGGGAGGTGCGGTAGCAACCAAATTTTGTAATAGAGCAGTAATTTGATCAAGTTTAGTGTCCAGAGACTGCAAGTGAGTGGCATGAGAACCCAAGAGCTGTCCCTGGTGAGCCACGGCCATAGATAATTCAGTGGGGTCCATTTTTATGGCCCGTTTGTAATGTCAGCCGCTCTGGAATCAATCCGGGATGTAACCCAACTGCTAGCGTGAATTGAAAGCACACGCTAGCACACTGAGAAATATCCAGGACGTGACCCACTCAGGAAGCAGATTAGAAGATAACAAAAATGAATATTGTTCCAGAATGCAGGAAAGCCACAAAGGATAAAACGTCCCTTTAAGTAGTACAAAGAACAAAAAGGAAATGCTCTTACTTTGAAGCTTCTGAAAAAGGTCCTCTTTAGCAGGCTTGTAAAACAAAGGAAAAGTTCTCTTTTGCAGCTTGTAAAAGTATAATGTCCCTTTAAGCAGGTTTATAACAAACAGAAAGGCAAAGTTCTCTTTTGCAGCTTGTAAAAGTAAATGTCCCTTTTAAGCAGGTGTATAACAAACAGAAAGGCAAAGTTCTCTTTTGCAGCTTGTAAAAGTATAATGTCCCTTTAAGCAGGTTTATAACAAACAGAAAGGCAAAGTTCTCTTTTGCAGCTTGTAAAAGTAAATGTCCCTTTTAAGCAGGTGTATAACAAACAGAAAGGCAAAGTTCTCTTTTGCAGCTTGTAAAAGTAAATGTCCCTTTTAAGCAGGTGTATAACAAACAGAAAGGCAAAGTTCTCTTTTGCAGCTTGTAAAAGTAAAATGTCCCTTTAAGCAGGTCTTGTTTAACAAAGAATAGGTTTAAAGGTAAAGGCCAAAACAAGGTCAGGCAGGCAGAAGTCGGCATCCAAATATCAGCAAAAGGTATAGGCAAAAGACAGGGTCAGGCAAGCAGAAGTCGGCATCCAAGTGTCAGCAAAAGGGTAATAGCTACAGGCAAGGTCAGGCAGGCAGAAGTCAATGTCCAAATATCAGCAAGTAGGGATTAGGCAAGAGGCTTGGTCAGGCAGGCAGAAGTCGGTACACAGAAGAATAAAACTGATATGGTACTCACAATCCAGGGAAACAAACAAACGGGCCCAGATTCAGATCTCCCGCCGAGATTTAAAGGGCAGGAGCGTAACCGTCATCAGAGGGGTGTGAGAGAAAGCGTCATGTTGCTAAGCAACATGACGTCAGAGACACAGAGGAGTTCCGGGAGCCGCGGCGACACGGCGATGAACGGAAGCGCTCATGACACATACATTGTATACAGTGTATTGTACAGAATAAACAATATTCATACTCAGCCCATGCTATTGACATACATTGTATACAGTGTATTGTACAGGATAAACAATATTCATACTCGGCCCATGATATTGACATACATTGTATACAGTGTATTGCAAACGTCAAATATCCTTAGCCCCTCACCAGTTTGTGCACCACATATGCTTCAGCTATATAAACTTTAAGGTTCCCATTTAAACCTACATTTTTAAAGGGATATAAACCCTAAAATTTTCTTTTGCGATCCAGATAGAACATACAGATTTAAGTAACTTTCCTATTTACATGTATTATCAATTTGTTATTGTTTTCTTGTTATCCTTTCTTGAAAAGCAGGAAGGTAAGCTCAGTGGTGTGCACGTGTTTGCAGCACTATATGGCAGCAGTTTGGGAACAATCTTATACATAAGCAAGAGCACTAGATGGCAGCACTATACATTAACAAGAGAACTAGATGGCAGCACTATACATTAACAAGAGAACTAGATGGCAGCACTATACATTAACAAGAGCACTAGATGGCAGCAGTAAACATTAACAAGAGCACTAGATGGCAGCACTATACATTAACAAGAGCACTAGATGGCAGCAGTAAACATTAACAAGAGCACTAGATGGCAGCACTATACATTAACAAGATAACTAGATGGCAGCACTATTTCTTGTCCAGTAGTGCACAAGACATGCACACACTACCTATCTAGATATCTCTTCAACAAAGAATAACAACAGAACAAAGCAAATTTGATAACAGAAGCAAATTGGAAACTTTTTTAAAAACATTCGGCTAGATTACGAGTTTTGTGTTATGAGTAAAAAAGCAGCGTTATGGGTTATAACGCTGCTTATTTACTACCGCTGCTATTACGAGTCTTGTAGGTACAGCTGTACCGCACACTTTTTTGGCCGTAACGCAAATTAACTTACGCAATTTGCGTAAAGTCTTTTTCAATGGGACTTCCATAGCGCCGGTATTGCAAGCTTTTTCTGGGAGGCCAAAAAGTGAGTGGTACAGCCTATCCCGCAAGATTCGTAACGCAATCTAAAGTCAGTAGTTACACTAACACCCATAAACTACCTATTAACCCCTAAACCGAGGCCCTCCCACATCGCAAACACAAAAATAAAATTATTAACCCTAATTTGCCACTCCAGACATTGCCGCCACTATAATAAACATATTAACCCCTAAATCGCTGCACTCCCGCCTCGCAAACACTAGTTAAATATTATTAACCCCTAATCTGCCGCCCCTAACATTGCCGCCATCTACCTACATTTATTAACCCCTAATCTGCCACTCCAGACATTGCCGCCACTATAATAAACATATTAACCCCTAAACCTAACCCTAAATCTAACCTAACACCCCCTATTTAAAAATAATTACTTACCTATAAAATAAACCCTAAGCTAGCTACAATATAACTAATAGTTGCATTGTAGCTAGCTTAGGGTTTATTTTTATTTTACAGGCAAGTTTGTATTTATTTTAACTAGGTAGAATAGTTATTAAATAGTTATTAACTATTTACTAACTACCTAGCTAAAATAAATACAAATTGACCTGTAAAATAAAACCTAAAGGGACACTGAACCCAATTTTTTTCTTTCATGATTTAGATAGAGCAGCAATTTTAAGCAACTTTCTAATTTACTCCTATTATCAATTTTTCTTCGTTCTCTTGCTATCTTTATTTGAAAAAGAAGGCATCTAAGCTTTTTTTTGGGGGGGGTCAGAACTCTGGACAGCACTTTTTTATTGGTGGATGAATGTATCCACCAATCAGCAAGAACAACCCAGGTTGTTCACCAAAAATGGGCTGGCATCTAAACTTACATTTCAAATACAAATACCAAGAGAATGAAGAAAATTTGATAATAAGAGTAAATTAGAAAATTGCTTAAAATGTCATATCTGAAAAAAACATTTTTGGGTTCAGTGTCCCTTAATCTGAGTTACACTAACATCTAACCTTACACTACAATTAAATACATTACATTTATTAAATACAATTACCTAAAGTACAAAAACAAACAAACACTAAATTACACAAAATAAAAAATGAAATTATCAGATATTTAAATTAATTACACCTAATCGAATAGCCCTATCAAAATAAAAAAGCCCCCCCAAAATAAAAAAACCCTAACCTAAACTAAACTACCAATAGCCCTTAAAAGGGCCTTTTTTGGGGCATTGCCCCAAACAAATCAGCTCTTTTACCTGTAAAAAAAAACAACCCCCCAACAGTAAAACCCACCACCCACACAACCAACCCCCCAAATAAAACCCTAACTAAAAAAACCTAAGCTCTCCATTGCCCTGAAAAGGGCATTTGGATGGGCATTGCCCTTAAAAGGGCATTTCACTGTTTTTCAAGTGCCCAAACCCTAATCTTAAAATAAAACCCACCCAATAAACCCTTAAAAAAACTAACACTAACCCCCGAAGATCCACTTACAGTTTTGAAGACCGGACATCCATCCTCAACGAAGCCGGAAGAAGTCTTCATCCAAGCGGCAAGAAGTCCTCAATGAAGCCGGTAGAAGTCTTCATCCAAGCCGGCAGAAGTGGTCCTCCAGACGGGCAGAAGTCTTCATCCAGATGGCATCTTCTATCTTCATCCAGAAGATGGAGCGGGTCCATCTTCAAGACATTCGTCACGGAGCATCCTCTTCAATCGAAGTCTTCTTCCAGAATGAAGGTTCCTTTAAGTGTCTTCATCCAAGATGGTGTCCCTTGAATTCCGATTGGCTGATAGCATTCTATCAGCCAATCAGAATAAAAGGTGAAAAAATTCTATTGGGATTTGCTGTTGGGGGTTGTTTGTTTTTTTTTATAGGTAAAAGAGCTGATTTCTTTGGGGCAATGCAGCGCAAAAGGCCCTTTTAAGGGCTATTGGTAGTTTAGTTTAGGCTAGGTTTTTATTTTTTATTTTGGGGGGCTTTTTATTTTGATAGGGCTATTAGATTAGGTGTAATTAGTTTAAATATCTGATAATTTCTATTTTATTTTGTGTAATTTAGTGTTTGTTTGTTTTTGTAATTTAGGTAATTGTATTTAATAAATGTAATTTATTTAATTGTAGTGTAAGGTTAGGTGTTAGTGTAACTCAGGTTAGGTTTATTTTACAGGTAAATTTGTATTTATTTTAGCTAGGTAGTTAGTAAATAGTTAATAGATATTTACTAACTAGTCTACCTAGTTAAAATAAATACAAACTTGCCTGTAAAAAATAAATAAACCCTAAGCTAGCTACAAGATAATATTAGTTATATTGTAGCTAGCTTAGGGTTTATTTCACAGGTAAGTATTTAGTTTTAAATAGGAATTATTTAGGTAATGATAGTAGGTTTTATTTAGATTTATTTTAATTATTTTTAAGTTAGGGGGTGTTAGGGTTAGACTTAGGTTTAGGGGTTAATATATTTTGTATAGTGGCGGCGACATTGGGGGCGGCAGATTAGGGGTTAATAAATGTAGGTAGGTGGCGTTGATGTTAGGGGCGACAGATTAGGGGTTAATAATATTGAACTAGTTTGTGATGAGGGAGTGCAGCGGTTTAGGGGTTAATATGTTTATTATAGTGGTTCAATGTCCGGAGCGGCAGATTAGGGGTTAATAAGTATAATATAGGTGTCGGCAAGGTCGGGGGCGGCAGGGGTTAATAAGTTTAAGATTAGGGGTGTTTAGACTTTAGGTTCATGTTAGGCTGTTAGGTGTTAACATAAATTTTGTTTCTCCATAGGAATCAATGGGGCTGCGTTACGGAGCTTTACGCTGCTTTTTTGCGGGTGTTAGACTTTTTATCAGCTGGCTCTCCCCATTGATGTCTATAGGGAAATCATGCACGAGCATGTAAAACCAGCTCACCGCAGCTTTCAGCAGCGCTGGTATTGGAGTGCGGTATGGAGCTCAATTTTGTTCTACGCTCACTTTTTGCCTGATAACGCTGGGTTTTTGTAAACCTGTAATACCAGCGCTGTAGGGAAGTGAGCGGTGACAATAACTTGCAAGTTAGCACTGTACCCCTCATAATGCAAAACTCGTAATTTAGCCATATATTCTCTATTACAATCATGAAAAAAAAAATTGGGTTTCATGTCCATTTAAATGTTCTTTTTTAATTCTGCAGTGAAATAACAATTGGGACTCAATTTTGGCATTTCAATAAGGGTTTAAAGTCACTACAACACTTCAGGTAAATCTCATCTGCTGATTTGGATACATTTTACATTTAAAAAGCCTTATTTTTCACTGGTTTTAAATGAGAGTTTAAGGGAACAGTTTTAGACAAAGCTACAGCCAAAATATGCTCCAAATTTGATTAAGAGATAGAGATAAGTAATTTTTGGTGGATACTTCCCAATGTTCACATATTAAGACCTAGGGATTGAGTGGTCATCACAGGGGAGAGTCTTGGTTCCCCAGGGGTGGGGCCAAGCAGCATGTGCTCTGGGTTATCCTGGGAGGTGTTTGAGCAGGAGGTACTTCAGCAAATATCAAGACATAATAGTAGAAGACAGAAGACTAAGGGACATTTGGATGGATCAATCAATTTGGGAAAAGCCCTCAAACTTTTAGATTACTTTAATCCCTGCTGGTGTCATTTAAAAAAAATAAAAAAAAGTTGATTCAGTTTTTATTTTCTAGGTATAAAAGTTGAACTGAGCAAATAATTATTTGCCAAACTAAATGGAAGCAAAAATAAGTAAATAAGCAACTAATAGGAAAGGTGTACTTACGTCATCACATTCGATGCATTGTTGCTGACATTTGTCTTGTGTGTATAGTTTTCTAACATGCTCAATTGAAATGTATTCAATTAACCCTTTCATTATCATTATGTGTAAATATTTATGCTACAAATATGTTTAACATCCAATCATCTTAATTCTTTAAAATTAGACTCACGTAATTTAGTGACCACTCGAGTTAAAAATTAAACTGTA
>NC_069506.1:13509461-13631961 GCF_027579735.1 Bombina bombina
TTTTTTGTGGATTTGGCGGGGTGGGAGTTTGTAATGTTAGTGGGTATTTGTATTTTTTTTTTTTACAAAAGAGCTGATATCTTTAGAGCAATACCCTACAAAAGTCCCTTTTAAGGGCCATTGATAGTTTATTCTAGATTAGGTTTTTTATTTTCGGGTGTTTTTTTTTTTATTTTTTATTATTTTTTATAATTTGTTTGTTATTTTGTGTAATATATTTTTAGGTGGTGTTTGTTTTTTTGTGTAGTAAAAGAGCTGTTTAACTTAGGGCAATGTCCTACAAAAGGCCCTTTTAAAAAAAAACAAAGGCCCTTTTAAGGGCCCTTGGTAGTTTGGGGGATGGGGGTTTGTATACTGTTAGGGGGTGTTTGTTTATTTTGTAGCAAAAGAGCTGTTTATCTTAGGGAATGCCCTACAAGGGCCCCCCAAAAGGCCCTTTTAAGAGCCCTTGGTAGTTTGTGGGGTGGAGGTTTGTATACTGTTGGGTGCTGTTTGTTTTTTTGTAGCAAAAGAGCTGTATAACTTAGGGCAATGCCCTACAAAAGGCCCATTTAAGGGTCCTTGGTAGTTTATTCTAGATTAGACTTTTTTATTTTGGGGTGTTTTTTTTTTGTTTTTTTTAAAGGGCATTAGAATAGGAATAATTTTTATTTTTTGGATAATTTTGTTTTTTATTTTTTGTAATGGTAGGTTTGTTTGTTTTTTGTAATTGTAGTTTTTTGTGTGTGATTTTATTGTTTTTTATTCTTTGTAATGTAAGGTTTTAGTGTAAGGTAGCTTAGATTTTATTTGACAGTTAAGTTTGTATTTATTTTTTTATAAATAACTATTTACTAACTAGTCTACCTAGTTAAAATAAATACAAACTTACCTGTGAAATAAAAATAAAGCTAGCTGCAATGCAACTATTAGTTATATTGTAGCTAGCTTAGGTTTTATTTCAGAGGTATTTAGTTTTAAATAGGTATTATTTAGTTAATAATTGTAAATTTAATTTAGATCTTTTTTAATTATGTTAAAGTTAGGGGCATTTAGGTTTAGGGTTAGGGTTACGTTAGGGTTAGGGTTAGGTTTAGGGGTAGGTGTAGGGGTTAATAGTTTAATTTAGGTTGTTGCGATGTGGGGGGCTGGCGGGATAGGGGTTAACAACTTTAATATAGTGGCGGCGATGTTGGGGTGCGTCGGAATAGGGGTAAATAACTTTATTTAGGCTGGGTGATATCAGGAGCAGAAGATTAGGGGTTAATAACATTATGTAGGTGCTGGCAATGTCGGGGGCAGCAGATTAGGAGTGTTTAGACTTAGGGTTTATGTTAGGGTGCTAGGTTTAAACATAACTTTTATTTTCCCCATAGACTTCAATGGGGCTGAGTTACAGAGCTTTTCTTTCCGCGATCGCAGGTGTTTTTTTCTGATCCGCTCTCCCCATTGATGTCTGTGGGGGAAAGCGTGCACGAGCACATCAAAACAGTGCTTGTTTTTTGTGCGGTATGGAGCTTAAAAACCCCATATCGCACGCACAAGCCGTGTTTTGAAAAACTTGTAATGACTGCGCTATAGGGGGTTAAATAACGCAACTTTTCTTGCATTCATTAATTTCCCTATAGTGCGCATAACTCGTAATCTAGGTGCAAGTTTATTTTTCTCACTGGCTGGTTTTAGGTCCTGATATTAATGAAATATCTTCTATTTTGTCAACAAATATTGGAATAAAAAAAAGATTACACTTGTTAATAATTCATAATAAATTACACCTGGAGTTTTTTTTTTATTATTAAATATGGTCTAAAATGCTTCCTATAGATGAATGTTCGCTTCTTTCTTTTTACTGATGCCTCAACTGCCTTGTTAAAATTATTTTTGATTAAAACTACTTTTGATGCTATTTGTTAATTTCCATCATATCAAAGACAGAGTAAAGTACCTATTTCAGTTTGTATCTATATCTACAGTACATGAAGTTAAGACTTGAACATTCCAATAAACATTCCAAAAAGGGTCCAGTTCTTGTGTTTCAGCAACAAAAATCTACACTTTCTCTGCTAAGTCTAACAGGACATAGACTGAGCAAGAAATATAATTTCCACGTTGCAACAGTGAAGTCCACCCTACCAGAGAGTTTATCCAGACTTCCTGCTCCGCACATTACACCTTAAACACTAACCCAGTTCCCTCCCATCCTCTTTTCCATACCACCCACCCCTTACAGGTTAACTGTTATAGACTGAATTTGCTATTACAGTCACTTACAATTCCCACAGCTGATGTGATTGCAAGACTAAAAATAACACTTCCAAACTACATTATGTAAATCCATTTCTCACTCACCTCAAGAGACTTTTATTATGTAGAAATCCAGAGCAAGTGCATTTTCACCCTAACTCTTTTTAGATTAACTCCTGTTACTTTTCTGAAATTTTTTCTACCATAACATATACTAATCACATTATTTGTGCCTCGGAACCTTTGCTCTTTGTTTCACATCACTCACTATTAAATTGTAAAAGCCTTTCTGCCTCTATAGCATATTGAATAAGAGTGCATTTACTAATGCTCATTGCTCAAGGGTAAGGGTCTATTTATAATTGTGGCCACAGTTAATGAAAAATGCATATGTTGTCATTGTGTATTCACTTTAATAATAATAATACTAATAATAATAATTATACAAATAGATGAATAGCTAGTTTTAGCAATTATAACCAAACACAGATAATCTCTTATTTAAAATAAAATAAATGAAAAAGATCCTAATTTTTGGAAATGCAGTATTATGAAATCTATCCTTGTAAATTCTAAAGTTGTGCCAAGTATTTATGTGAGTAGGAACAAAGAGAACAAGGGGACATTGAGTATTAGATGTGAATCATCAGAGAATAAAAAGGATATTAATGAATCCACTTGTAAGTTTCAGCCTCTGTACTCATTAGTGATTGACTAACTTACTACAAGATATTTCTCATTTTAAAAGGACTAATGAGCTAACATAGACTACACCCTGAGTGAGTGTTAACTAGTTAAACAAGTGTGGTATTTTTATTTTCAGTGTAGTTAAGATATTACTTAAATGGAAAGTGAACTGAAAGAGTATGCACCCTGAGAGGACCTTAGACAAGTATATCTTATACCAGGACTGCTCATTCACATTTGAATGTCTCTCTTCTGTGCACTTATATGCATTACTCCATGAGTAGGCACCCTGAGAGGACCTTAGACAAGTATATCTTATACCAGGATTGCTCATTCACATTTGAATGTCTCTCTTCTGTGCACTTATATGCATTACTCCATGAGTAGGCACCTTGAAATCAAAAAGCGGAAACCAGTTGACTCCCAGTTTGAATGCCTTGAGGGTTGCAACTCCTCAAGGAGGTTCAGACATAGCTCTGAGTTTGGTTGTGCTCTCTTGCTCAGATTGAGAAATGACAAATATATGAAACCCTGACCTTTTTTATGGCACATAGGGATCATGATTCATACGGAGTGTATAATTTAAAAAAATAATAAAACAATAGTAAAAAAAAATCTCTTTCACTTGTTGAAATTTAGCACCTTTCCATTACAGCATACAACTGTTGCAATATAGTTCCCATGTTATTTCTAGACAGATAGACAAGGTTCTCAATGAGGGAACCTGTCCACCAATCCTTGCGGTGAGCGGGCAGTGGACTCTGTACATCCACTGCCTACTGTTATAATTGAACAAGAAAATCATTGGGAATTACTGCCCCCTGCTCTCGCAGAAACTAGTCAAATTCAGGTTGATTTATTTCTGCCATCCTAGACATCGGGGGCGCGATCCGATATACGGCGTAGTTTGCGGCGCAAGCAAGGGAACCTGCGTCGCAACTCGAGCTATCCAATATACTGCGCCGTCAGTTGCTAACGTGCCGTAAGTCGGATAAACCAGCGATGTCCAGAAATCTGCGCAAGTACAAATTTCTGGCGTCCCCAGTGACTTGCCCCATGTTAGAAACTGCCGGCACCTACAAAACCTGACTAAAGTATGAAATCACCCGCACTGTCTAACACGCCTCCCTAACATAGCCCGACACGTCTAACACGCCTCCCTAACATAGCCCCACACGTCTAACCCTCTATCCGCTATCCCCCCTCACTAGCCTAACAATAAAAAAAGTTATTAACCCCTAAACCGCCGCTCCCAAACCCCGCCGCAACCTAATAAAGTTATTAACCCCTAAACCGCCGCTCCCGGATCCCCCGCCAGCTATATTAAATCTATAACCCCCTAAAGTGAGCCCCTACCCCGCCGCCATCTATTTTAAAATTATTAACCCCTAATCTAATCCCCCTACCCCGCCGCCATCTATATTAAATTATTTAACCCCTAAAATACTAAACTATCCCTACCACTAAATCTAAGTCTAACCCTACAAATAGCCCTGAAAAGGGCTTTTTGCATGGCATTACCCCAAAGTAAACAGCTCTTTTGCCAGCCCTTAAAAGGGCTTTTTGCGGGGCATGCCCCAAAGAAAACTGCTCTTTTACTTTTGGCGGGGCTTTGTCACAAAGTAATCAGCTCTTTTGCATCTAATCTAAATCCCCTTACACCGCCGCCAGCTATAATAAATGTATTAACCCCTAATCTAATCCCCCTACACCGCCGCCAGCTATATTAAATACATTAACCCCTAATCTAATCCCCCTACACCGCCGCCAGCTATATTAACTATATTAACCCTAATTATATTAGGGTTAATATAGTTAATATCGTTATTATATTATATATATATTAAGTATAATAACCCTATCTAACTCTAACATCCCTAACTAAACTCTTATTAAAATAAATCTAATATTAATATTATTAATTAAAATATTCCTATTTAAATCTAAATACTTACCTATAAAATAAACCCTAAGATAGCTATTATATAATTAATAACTACATTGTAGCTATGTTAGGGTTTATATTTATTTTACAGGTAAATTGTTAATTATTTTAACTAGGTATAATAGCTATTAAATAGTTATTAACTATTTAATAGCTACCTAGTTAAAATAATTACCCAATTACCTGTAAAATAAATCCTAACCTAAGTTACAAATACACCTACACTATCAATAAATTAAATAAACTACAAATATCTATCTAAAAATACAATTAAATAAACTAAACTAAATTACAAAAAATAAAAAAAAGATTACAAGATTTTTAAGCTAATTACACCTATTCTAAGCCCCCTAATAAAATAATAAAGCCCCCCAAAATAAAAAAAATTCCCTACCCTATTCTAAATTAAAAAAAGTTCAAAGATCTTTTACCTTACCAGCCCTTAAAAGGGCCTTTTGTGGGGGCATGCCCCAAAGAAAACTGCTCTTTTGCCTGAAAAAAAAACACAATACCACCCCCCAACATTACAACCCACCACCCACATACCCCTAATCTAACCCAAACCCCCCTTAAATAAACCTAACACTACTCCCCTGAAGATCTCCCTACCTTGTCTTCACCACACCGGGCCGAACTCCTCATCCGATCCGGGCGATGTCTTTATCCAAGCGGCAGCAAAGTCTTCTTCCATCCGGCAGCATCTTCCATCAAACGGCATCTTCAATCTTCATTCGTCGCTCCTCCGACGCGGAGCATCCATCCCGGCCGACGACTGAACGACGAATGAGGTACCTTTAAATGACGTCATCCAAGATGGCGTCCGTCGAATTCCGATTGGCTGATAGGATTCTATCAGCCAATCGGAATTAAGGTAGCAAAATCTGATTGGCTGATTGAATCAGCCAATCAGATTCAAGTTCAATCTGATTGGCTGATTCAATCAGCCAATCAGATTTTTCTACCTTAATTCCGATTGGCTGATAGAATCCTATCAGCCAATCGGAATTCAACGGACGCCATCTTGGATGACGTCATTTAAAAGGTACCTCATTCGTCGTTCAGTCGTCGGCCGGGATGGATGCTCCGCGTCGGAGGAGCGACGAATGAAGATTGAAGATGCCGCTTGATGGAAGATGCTGCCGGATGGAAGAAGACTTTGCTGCCGCTTGGATAAAGACATCGCCCGGATCGGATGAGGAGTTCGGCCCGGTGTGGTGAAGACAAGGTAGGGAGATCTTCAGGGGGGTAGTGTTAGGTTTATTTAAGGGGGGTTTGGGTGTGTTAGATTAGGGGTATGTGGGTGGTGGGTTGCAATGTTGGGGGGTGGTATTGTGTTTTTTTTTCAGGCAAAAGAGCAGTTTTCTTTGGGGCATGCCCCCACAAAAGGCCCTTTTAAGGGCTGGTAAGGTAAAAGAGCTTTGAACTTTTTTTAATTTAGAATAGGGTAGGGAATTTCTTTTATTTTGGGGGGCTTTATTATTTTATTAGGGGGCTTAGAATAGGTGTAATTATCTTAAAAATCTTGTAATCTTTTTTTTATTTTTTGTAATTTAGTGTTTTTGTTTTTTTTGTAATTTAGTTTAGTTTATTTAATTGTATTTTTAGATAGATATTTGTAGTTTATTTAATTTATTGATAGTGAAGGTGTATTTGTAACTTAGGTTAGGATTTATTTTACAGGTAATTGGGTAATTATTTTAACTAGGTAGCTATTAAATAGTTCATAACTATTTAATAGCTATTATACCCAGTTAAAATAATTAACAATTTACCTGTAAAATAAATATAAACCCTAACATAGCTACAATGTAATTATTAATTATATTGTAGCTATCTTAGGGCTTATTTTATAGGTAAGTATTTAGATTTAAATAGGAATATTTTAGTTTATAATATAAATTTGATTTATTTAATAAGAATTTAGTTAGGGGTGTTAGGGTTAGATAGAGTTAATATAGTTAATATAAATACTATAGTAACTATATTAACTATATTAACCCTAATATAATTAGGGTTAATATAGTTAATATATATAATGTAATAACTATATTAACTATAATATACTTAGGGTTAATATAGATAATATAGCTGGCGGCGGGGTAGGTAGATTAAATTAGGGGTTAATAATTTTAATATAGATGGCGGCGGTGTAAGGGGCTTACATTAGGGGTTAATACTATTAATATAGGTGGCGGAGGTGTAGGAAGGGCAGGTTATAGGGCAAAAGAGCTGTTAACTTTGGGGCAAAGGCCTGCAAAAGGCCCTTTTAAGGGCTGGTAATAGAGCTTATTACTTTATGGATATTAGATTAGGGGTTAATAATATTAATATAGCTGGCGGCGGTGTAAGGGGTCAGATTAGGGGATAGATCAGGTAGATGGCGGCGGTTTTAGGGGTTCACATTAGGGGATAGATCAGTTAGATGGTGGCGGTTTTAGGGGCTCACATTAGGGGATAGATCAGTTAAATGGTGGCAGTTTTAGGGGCTCACATTAGGGGATAGATCAGTTAGATGGTGGCGGTTTTAGGGGCTCACATTAGGGGATAGATCAGTTAAATGGTGGCAGTTTTAGGGGCTCACATTAGGGGATAGATCAGTTAGATGGTGGCGGTTTTAGGGGCTCACAGAAGGGTATAGATCAGTTAGATGGTGGCGGTTTTAGGGGCTCACAGTAGGGGGTTAGTTTATGTAGATGGCGGCGGTTTAGGGGTTAAATACTTTATTAGGGATTGCGGCGGGGGATCGCGGTTGACAGGGAGATAGACATTGCGCATGCGTTAGGTGTTAGGTTTATTTAGCAGCTAGTTTAGGGAGTTACGGGGCTCCAATAGTCAGCGTAAGGCTTCTTACGGCTGCTTTTTGTGGCGAGGTGAAAATGGAGTAAGATTTCTCCATTTTCGCCACGTAAGTCCTTATGCTGTATATTGGATACCAAACTGCGCAGGTTTGGTATACCTGCCTACGGCCCAAAAAACTACGGGCGACGGCAGAAATATACGCGCGTAACTTCTAGGTTACGCCGTATATGTGATACCAAACCAGCGCAAATATTGGCGTCGCCAGCTTTTGCGGGCGACGATTTTTATCGGATCGAGCCCCAGAAAGGCTAAGAAACCGCAATTGTATGACTTAAAGGGATAAGAATGTCAAAATTAAACTTGAACGATTCAGATAGAGCAGGTAATTTTAAGACACTTTTAAATTCACTTCTATTTTCAAATGTGCTTTGTTCTCTTGGTATCCCTTGTAGAAAATGAATATGCACATATCCTACACTAGTTAATAGTGGGAGCTGCTGCTAATTGGTGCCTGCGCACATTTGTCTCTTGTGATTGGCTGACTAGATGTGTTTATCTTGCTGCCAGTAGTGAAATGCTGTTCCTTCAGCAAAGGATAACAAGAGAACAAAGAAAATTTGATAATGGAAGTAAACTGGAAAGTATTTTAAAATTGTATGTTATATCCAAATCATGAAAGACATTTTGGGGTTTTCCTGTCCCTTTAACTTGCAGTTAGCAGGCTCGCATGAGCATATCTACACTGTGATGGCTTCAAAGCAGCCATAGGGGCCTATTTATCAAAGGTCTTGCGAACCTGATCCAACAGTGCGGATCAGGTCCGCAAGACCTCGCTGAATGCGGAGAGCAATACTCTCTCTGCATTTAACATTGCACCAGCAGCTCACAAGAGCTGCTGGTGCAACGCCGCTCCCCTGCTGACTCGCAGCCAATCAGCCGCCAGCAGGGAGGTGTCAATCAACCCGATCATACTCGATCAGGTTGAATTCCGGAGATTCCTGTCCGCCTCATCAGTGCAGACGGACAGGGTTATGAAGCAGCGGTTTTTAGACCGCTGCTTCATAACTGGTGTTTCTGGCGAGTCTGAAGACTCCCCAGAAATACGGGCCCACCAGCTCTTTTCAGAGCTTGATAAATGGGCCTCATAGTGTTCAAGACGCCTGCACATTCTTGGGCCTAATTCATAATGCTGTAATGGGAACAGCACACAAAGGATACTATAGTTAAATAGGTAGATTTAGCTCTATAATACATGTGATAGATAGATCACTGGTTTTCAAACCTGTCCTCAGACTTCCCTAACAGGCCATATTTTGTGAATATCTGAACTGGAGCACAGGTGAAATAATCAGATGATTAGTAACCATGGTTATTTTACCTGTTCTCAAACTAGGTAATCCTGAAAACCTGGACCATTGGAGAGGCCTGAGGACAGGTTTGAAACCACTGCTCTATATGAATTGTGAACGTTTCAGTCTCTATATGAATTGTGAATGTTTCAGGCTCTATATGAATTGTGAATGTTTCAGGCTCTATATGAATTGTGAACGTTTCAGGCTCTATATGAATTGTGAATGTTTCAGGCTCTATATGAATTGTGAACGTTTCAGTCTCTATATGAATTGTGAACGTTTCAGGCTCTATATGAATTGTGAACGTTTCAGGCTCTATATGAATTGTGAACGTTTCAGTCTCTATATGAATTGTGAACGTTTCAGGCTCTATATGAATTGTGAACGTTTCAGTCTCTATATGAATTGTGAATGTTTCAGTCTCTATATGAATTGTGAACGTTTCAGTCTCTATATGAATTGTGAACGTTTCAGGCTCTATATGAATTGTGAATGTTTCAGGCTCTATATGAATTGTGAACGTTTCAGTCTCTATATGAATTGTGAACGTTTCAGGCTCTATATGAATTGTGAACGTTTCAGTCTCTATATGAATTGTGAATGTTTCAGTCTCTATATGAATTGTGAACGTTTCAGGCTCTATATGAATTGTGAACGTTTCAGGCTCTATATGAATTGTGAACGTTTCAGGCTCTATATGAATTGTGAACGTTTCAGGCTCTATATGAATTATGAACGTTTCAAGCTCTATATGAATTGTGAATGTTTCAAGCTCTATATGAATTGTGAAAGTTTCAGGCTCTATATGAATTGTGAACGTTTCAGGCTCTATATGAATTGTGAACGTTTCAGTCTCTATATGAATTGTGAATGTTTCAGTCTCTATATGAATTGTGAACGTTTCAGTCTCTATATGAATTGTGAACGTTTCAGGCTCTATATGAATTGTGAACGTTTCAGGCTCTATATGAATTGTGAACGTTTCAGTCTCTATATGAATTGTGAATGTTTCAGTCTCTATATGAATTGTGAACGTTTCAGTCTCTATATGAATTGTGAATGTTTCAGGCTCTATATGAATTGTGAACGTTTCAGGCTCTATATGAATTGTGAACGTTTCAGTCTCTATATGAATTGTGAACGTTTCAGGCTCTATATGAATTGTGAACGTTTCAGTCTCTATATGAATTGTGAACGTTTCAGGGTCTATATGAATTGTGAACGTTTCAGTCTCTATATGAATTGTGAATGTTTCAGGCTCTATATGAATTGTGAACGTTTCAAGCTCTATATGAATTGTGAACGTTTCAGGCTCTATATGAATTGTGAACGTTTCAGTCTCTATATGAATTGTGAATGTTTCAGGCTCTATATGAATTGTGAATGTTTCAAGCTCTATATGAATTGTGAACGTTTCAGGCTCTATATGAATTGTGAACGTTTCAGGCTCTATATGAATTGTGAACGTTTCAGGCTCTATATGAATTGTGAACGTTTCAGGCTCTATATGAATTGTGAATGTTTCAGTCTCTATATGAATTGTGAACGTTTCAGGCTCTATATGAATTGTGAACATTTCAGGCTCTATATGAATTGTGAACGTTTCAGTCTCTCTTCCATCTTTCTTTAAAGTCTTCTATTTAAACTGCTTGGGGAAAGGATGATTTTGGAAAAGCTTGGTTTTTGGAATATTTATATATTTGCATCTGTAAAATGGGACAGTTTGGTGAAGGGATGAGACCAAGTGTAAACAACAATATCATATGTAATTTAGGCTATATTTACAGTTTACAGTTTATTCATAGAATCTAAAGGTAGATTTATATCATTTGTAATACTTTTGTATACTTAGTACCCTCAGAAAGATAGTACAGTGCTGTAATCAGATAGGTCATGTGTTTCTTAAATCAATAAAGTCTATTATTTGCATTTTAGAACACAAGAACCAAGCAAAAGACACAAGCAGAGGAGATTGTTATTTACAGGAAGGGCAAAATAGGAATTTTTGATAATAATAATTTTAAAAATTCAATATTAAAAAGTTTGGTTTTAAGCACAAGTTTGTATTTTGGAATTCCGGATCTGGGGATTTATTATTATTATTATCAGGTATTTGTAGAGCGCCAACAGATTCCGCAGCGCTGATTTATACCTGTATATGCTATTTATTATTATATACAATGCTACATATATACTTAAATAGAAATATGTTTTGGAGAAATAAAACTGCAGTTTTTTGTTTTGTTTTTTTTTCTTATGGTGTGCACCAAAGCAGTGTGTTTCCACAGTGATCCAAGGGACTATCTGTTGCTATGGGAACTGACTTTCTTAAACCGGATTACGGCGCTTGTGAATAATATTGCAATGACAAAAACAGCAAAACTGAACTAATGCTTAGAAATAATAAGTGGAAAATGAGAGAATTCTTATATTGTACTGTATTTAATAGGCGTATAACTTGTATTTTGAGAATTAATATTTATCCAATGATGATCTGTGTAAAGACAATAAACCAAATATATTTTAATCTATTTAGGCATAATATATTAGATATGAATGGGAGGAAATCAAATTTTCTAATATAAAGATGTACTAAGCTCTAGGGAAATAATTATTTGCTCAATAATTTTGCATCTATTTGCTTTAGAGTATTAAAGAGGAATTAATACACTGAGTCTATTACAGAATTAGCTAAATAACATTTTATTAATTTGTTTTATAAATAAAAATGTATTACCTATCCAATTCTTCCACTAACAAGCTCTCTTGTTAATTAAAGTGCCATAAAACATTATAAGTGGAGCGGTATTTTGCATTTCCGCTTGATCGATGACTCAGCTAGAATTAAGATTTTTGCGCTAGTCGGTTTGCGCTCATGTTACAAGTTGAATTTGAAATGTTTTTCTCTAGCAGTAACCCAGCTAGCGCAAAAATCCGAATTTAGAATATTGCATATACATTCAGGTATTCCCCCATAGAAATAAACAGAGAAAAAAAGTGGGGAAAAAACACCCCACTCTCGTGCAAACGCAAAACCAATGTTATTTGCATAACGGAATATGTCCTATTTATTAAAAAATAAATATTTATACATATATCTGATGGTTTATAAACAAATATATATGATTATATAAGAATAAAGGGGATGACCAGGAAGACTAAAAAAAAGTAGTTTATTCAAAAAGTATAAAATATATGAAGGTAGCAATAGGCCTGACGCGTTTTGGCTTCAGAAATCGTGCGGTAATCATAGACCCTAGGTTACTGCTACCAGGTCAAAGTTTAAATATACTACAGTAGTCATGGAAACAATCAACACATACAGGGCAATCACAGTATTCTTTGTAACATCATAGAATCCACGCTTGATCCCTGAAAGGGGTGCGGTTGAAGCTGGCGGTTTTCTGCAGACGTATGAGGCTGTGGTTAAGGAATTTGATTTACCAGCGGTAAAGACAGAGCAGTGAAGATAGACTGCAATTCTTGGAATTTCGTATATGGCTTAAGGAGGATCGAGGAACCTGCCAGATAACAGAGTGAGTCTTTTTTGGTCTTAGTTTACCATGACCCCTGTTTGGCTTGTGACACCAACTGTGTCTGCAAATATTGCATTCCCTGCTCTATGCCGTGGCTTCCCTTTATGCATGTTAGCCTACCTGCTTTCCTACCTGCTTAAAATACCACTTTAGCCCACCACTGTATTCAGCCAGCATCTTTCAGCTGTATTGCATACTGCTACTATTATTTCTATACTACTGTTAGCGTATTGGAGGATACTAGTTCTTATATATGATTTATATAAGCTTTAAGTAATCATTCCATCCAATAAAACAGGGGGTTCTGAGTAAGGATATGCAGTTCAACGGACATTAAACTCAAAATTAAATTCCCCATAAAGCGCTAGTTTATCAGTGGAGCACAAATTAGCACTCCCACTCGCTCGTTAAATTTGCTACAAGTAAGCTTTTTGCCAGGTAACGTGCATATTACTAAATATTACTAAGTTGAGAGTAAAAGGTTTTCCCACAGCGCTAACCCGAATTGAGCAAAGAAAACCAACTTCGAATATCGCAACGTATTAACATTTCCCCCCATAGATGTCAATGGAGCTTGATAAGTGAAAAAAAAATAACACCTTTCTTGCGTGCAAACCCTATCACTTTTACTCAAATGCGCTAACCCGACATGACATATGAATATTTCAAATTCCAATAGATATTTCTACATATATCTGATGGTATTTTGGTACAATATATATCTATACATATATATAGACGTACCTATGAGATATTGCGGGTTTGGTTCAAGAACACCGCAATAAAATGAATATAGCAATAAAGTGAGTCACACTATTTTGTTTCCCCCAGTGCATATACAAGTTATATTTATACTATGCTGTAGTCTATTAGTGTGCAAACGCATGATTAAAAAAACAATGTACGTGTCTTAATTAAAAAATATTTTTTTGTTAAAAAATGCTAACCATCATCTGAGCCTTGAGTGAGTCATAATTTTTTTGCTGGTGGTGTGTACATATGTGTATTCATGTGTATTTATGTGTTTATATATGTATTCATGTGTATTTATGTGTTTATATATGTATATATGTGTATTCATGTGTATTTATGTGTTTATATATGTATTCATGTGTATTTATGTGTTTATATATGTATATATATATTGGAAAAATGGCACAGATAGACTTGCTCGATGAAGGGTCGCCACAAACCTAAATTAGTAAAAAGAACAATATCTGCAAAGAGCAATCAAGCAAAGCAAAATAAAATGAGATATGCATATATATATATATATACAAGAAACAATGGAGGATCCAGCACACACATAGAAAAGTTAATCAAACTTTGTTTGTATGGGGCGCTCGCACATCAGAGGCTCAGCAACGTATATATATATATATATATATATATCTTCACCCAGACGGCATCTTCTATCTTCATCCATTTTGAGCGGAGCGGCTCCATCTTCAAGACATCCGACGTGGAGCATCCTCTTCATCCGGAGTCTTCTTACTGAATGAAGGTACCGTTAAGTGACGTCATCCAAGATGGTGTCCCTTCAATTCCGATTGGCTGATAGAATTCTATCAGCCAATTGGAATTAAGGTAGAAAAAATCCTATTGGCTGATGCAATCAGCCAATAGGATTGAGCTTGCATTCTATTGGCTGATTGGAACAGCTAATAGAATGCCAACTCAATCCTATTGGCTGATTGCATCAGCCAATAGGATTTTTTCTACCTTAATTCCGATTGGATTATAGAATTATATCAGTCAATCGGAATTGAAGGGATGCCATCTTGAATGACATCACTTAAAGGTACCTTCATTCAGTAAGAAGACTCTGGATGAAGAGGATGCTCCACGTCAGATGTCTTGAAGATGGACCCACTCCACGCCGGATTGATGAAGATAGAAGATGCAGTCTGGATGAAGATTTAGGGTTAGGGTTAGACTTAGGTTTAGGGGTTAATAACTTTAATATAGTGGCGGCGACGTTGGGGGCAGCAGATTAGGGGTTAATAAGTGTAGGTAGGTTGCGGCGACATTGGGGGCGGCAGATTAGGGATTAATAAATATAATGTAGGTGTCGGCGATGTTGGGGGCAGCAGATTAGGGGTTCATAAGTATAATGCAGGTGTCGGCGGTGTCCGGAGCGGCAGATTAGGGGTTAATAATATAATGTAGGTGTCGGCGATGTCGGGGGCGGCAGATTAGGGGTTAATAATATAATGTAGGTGTCGGCGATGTCGGGGGCGGCAGATTAGGGGTTAATAAGTGTAAGATTAGCGGTGTTTAGACTCAGGGTTCATGTTAGGGTGTTAGGTGTAGACATAAATGTATTTTCCCCATAGGAATCAATGGGGCTGCGTTACGGAGCTTTACGCTGCTTTTTTGCAGGTGTTAGACTTTTTTCAGCCGGCTCTCCCCCATTGATTCCTATGGGGAAATCGTGCACAAGCATGTTCAGCCAGCTCACCGCTAACGTAAGCAGCACTGATATTGAGGTGAGATGTGGAGCAAAATTTTGCTCTATGTTCACTTTTTTCCGGTTAACGCCGGGTTTGGAAAAACCTGTAATACCAGTGCTGTCTGTAAGTGAGCGGTGAGCATAAACTGCTCATTAACACCGCACAGCCTCTAACACAAAACTCGTAATCTAGACGTTTGTTTGCAACATTTTAATACTTGAATCGAAACGATTTGGTTACTTTTTTCTCAAATATGTTATTTTGTATATACTTAGACAGTCTTCCATAGATATCGTTCTCATTTTTTTCTTTGATTATACTATATTTGTCCTGTATTTTTTTATGTGTTAAATTGTATTAACTGTTTGATTCCGGCATCTTATATTATTTGTTACTTTTCCTATTTTAGTTCTTTTTATTAAATTTCTGAACATATTTCACATTACCTTAAGTTTTTATTACCCCAAGTTTTTATTTAATTTGCTTTAAACCCCAAATAGTACATTCAAATTATTTAATTTAATATTTACATTTAATATTACATTTATTATTCACATTATGAAACATATTTTGTACTGAACATATATCTCTCTCAGTTTTAATTAGCCCACACAATCCTTTGTTCTTTTGCTTCTTTGGTTAACAGCATCATAGGACTGTTAACTCCTTTGAGTAAAGCTTTGAGAGAGAGCATCCTTTTTAGTGTTGTATCTCAAATCCCTCTTCTTTTTTTTTTTGCAATAAGAAGATTGGCAAGACCCTGAAACTGAGCTGCAGCACAGTGGGCAAGACTATACAGCGATTTCACAGGACAGGTTCCACTTAGAACAGGCCTCTCCATAGTCGACCAAAGAAGTTGAGTGCATGTGCTCAGCATCATAGCCAGAGGTTGTCTTTGGAAAATAGATGTATGAGTGCTGCCAGCATTGCTGCAGTGGTTGAAGTGGTGGGGGTCAGTTTGTCAGTGCTCAGACCATACGCCGCACACTGCATCAAATTGGTCTGCATGGCTGTCGTCCCAGAAGGAAGCCTCTTCTAAAGATGATGCACAAGAAAGTCCGCAAACAGTTTGCAGAAGACAAGCAGACTAAGGAGATGGATTACTGGAACCAGGTCCTTTAGTCCACTGAGACTAAGATAAACTTATTTGGCTCAGATGGTGTCAAGCGTGTTGTGGCAACCAGGTGAGGAGTACAGAGACAAGTGTGTCTTGCCTACAGTCAAGCATGGTTGTGGAAGTGTCATGGTCTGGGCCTGCATGAGTGCTGCAGGCACTGGGGGGCTACAGTTCATTGAGGGAACCATGAATGCCAACATGTACTGTGACATACTGAAGCAGAACATGATCCCCTCCCTTTGGAGACTGGGCCGCAGAGCAATATTCTAACATGATAATGACCCCAAACACACCTCCAATATGACCACTGCCGTGCTAAAGAAGGTGAGGGTAAAGGTGATGGACTGGTCAAGCATGTCTCCAGACCTAAATCCTATTGAGACATTGTGGGCATCCTCAAACGGAAGGTGGGAGAGCGTAAGGTCTCTAACATCCACCAGCTCTGTGATGTCGCCATGGAGGAGTGGAAGAGGACTTCAGTGGCAACCTGTGAAGATCTGGTGAACTCCATGCCCAAGAGGGTTAAGACAGTGCTGGAAAATAATGGTGGCCACACAAAATATTGACACTTTGGGCCCAATTTGGACATTTCCACTTAGGGATGTACTCACTTTTGTTGCCAATGGTTTAGACATTAATGGCTGTGTGTTGAGTTATTTTGAGGGGACAGCAAATTTACACTGTTACACAGGCTGTACACTCACAACTTTACATTGTAGTAAAGTGTCATTTCTTCTGTGTTGTCATCTGAAAAGATATAATAAAATATTACAAAAAAAATTGTAAAAAATTTAAAGGTTGCAACGTCTATAAAGTCTCAGGTGTTAGAAAAAACACTTGAGACTTTATAGACCTTGCAACTTTTTTATGAAATATTTTTTATAAAATAATTTTTATTAGACAGTATTATTATGAGTATAACTCTTTGTAATGTATATTTTATATGTTTTGTGCAACTTTTATGACACGTGTAGTGTAACAGTAAACCAGAGCTCTGAAGTTGCACTAACCTGACACGTTTTAAATTCAATTGCTCTCAAGCTAATGCATTTATTTCCAACTCTTAAAACGCGCGTTGCTTCAGTCTCACACACAACAGTTAGCGCACCACTTGTAATCTAGCCCAAAATCATTAATAACTTTTAAAGATACTCTCATAATTTATTTTACCTGCTTTTCCTGTAATTTATAAAAGAAAATTGTGTTTTTTTCCACTGGTCCCAGAGATGCTAGAGAACAATCCATGGAATTATTATTATTATTATCGGTTACTTGTAGAGCACCAACAGATTCCGCAGCGCTATAAACATAGGCAGAGTACAAAAAAACATTTATAGGGATCAAACGGGTAGAGGGCCCTGCCAAGAGTCGCACTGTTGTAGTCAGCTCTTAAGAAGATGATCTACACACAGCTGGACTCATAGGCCTACATGCTAAGGATGTTCAAGGGGATACAATGGAGGAGAGGAACTGGTATAAAGAAAGGTTAGTGTAGATTGTATGCATCCCTGAACAGTAGAGTCTCTAGGGAGCGCAAAAAGCGAAAATATTGTACATAGAAAGCCTCAATGGACGTATCAGTTAAATGTTTATGTAGATATCAAGTATATGACTACTGTATCGATAATCAGGCTTGCCACATAGCCTTCACTGGATTCCTCTTGCCTCTAGGATTAAACACAAAATTCTCACTCTGACATACAAAATCCTCAACTGCACTGCCATCCCCTTAGCTCTGCTCATGACCTCCTACTCTCCTCCTCTCTTGTTACCTCCTCACATTCCCGTTTACAGGACTTCTCCAGACTGGCTCCCATCATGTGGAACTCTCTGCCTCGCTCCACAAGACTCTTTCCTAGTTTTGAAAGCTTCAAGCGCTCCCACATAGCCTGTGGTACAAAGTATTGTAACAATTTAAGCTTGTGGGACTGACGTATTAAGATCCCATACTTAGGTGGTTAATAAGGCATTACTCCATGATGATGTATAACTGGCAATGTATTTATAAGGCAAGTATAGTATTGAGCTCCAAAATGAGGTTATTGAATAGTATACCGGTTATTTGCGCAGAACAGAACACATATTAACATTAACATTCCCTAATGTACGGCCACACCAATTGTCTGCCAAGAATATATTATAATACTAAGTAGGTCTGTTCAGCTCAGCATTACTACGAGTAACTAGAGACTCCCAAATGTTCAAAGAAGAAAGTTTCCACAACCAGGATTAAATATTAAGAATATGGGAGACACCATTTGTCTGCCAAAAAATAAGATTACAGCAATGACTAAATTCAACTAAGTGCATGAGACAATAATATACTGTTTTTTCAAACACCACAATAATAAACGTGATACATTTCCACAACAGGTGACACAGCAATTCTGTGATTGTGTTGCACAAGATATTCCTACACTGTGTTTTTATGTTCAATTTAGTTTTTACATTTTTGTTGACAATAAAAGTTAAGTTTTAACCTCTTCATCTGGAGAAAAATAACCTTAACTTTTCCTCCTACTTATAGTGTTGTTGAGTGCTATTTAGGTACACACTATACCAGTGGTTCATTGGGTTTTGTGTCTCAAAATTCTCTTTTGTGTACAGCACCAGTTCTATATTATACATTTTATAGGGAGATATATGCCATTACCTGACAGGTTATTTATTCATCACTTAGGAAGCAACACATGTAGTGCCATTGTTTTCCTTTCTCCTTTATTTCCAATATTAAGCATATAACTGTTGATACAACAGTTTCCTTAAATGATAGAGCACACACAACTGAGTATATTAACCCTAGTGGAGATTGTTACTCTTATAAATCTTTTAAAATGGCTGATATTATAAGTAAAGACCAAACTGAAAGACAAACTAAAAGAACTGTAGACTTGGACAATATATTTAAAAATAACTCCACAGAGGCAACAATCCCAGTATTGTCCCTTGAATCTGCACTCAAAGTAGTACACAAAAATATTTTGAAACAAGAAATGGTATGGTGGGATCACATTTTTTTTTTATAAATACATAGAACAAAAACTGATACCTAGAGGTTTGAGGATTCAACTGTTCCCCGCTTTTGAATATGAGAATCATACTTTAACTGAAGAATGAAAAACAGAATGTTCTGTCAAACTCATGAACATTTTAATTTAACATGATAAAAACAAGTATGAAAAATTAGAACATATAATTCAAGAACAATACAATCAATTAAAAACATTTGAAACTCACAAAGACTTTGAAAAATTATATAAAAATTACCAAAATGAATTAGACCAGTATATTAAAGAACTCAGAGACACGAAACAAGGCAAACTATTTAGGGATATTCATGACTATAAAGATAAAAAAAGTCTACAAATGGAGAAGGAGGAATTTTTATAAAAACACCTGTAGATCATTTCAGGCCAACACAATTCAGAGTGATGAGTCAGACACAGATGGGGAGGATAATGACAGTAGTGAGAATAGCATTGCACTGCCCATACCATCTACATCCTCTTTTAGTTTACCATCTAGAAATAAAAGAAATACTTTTTTAGATTCAGGCACACCCAAAGAGGCAGAACCACCAGACAAGGAAATAAATATAAACAAAAGAGCAACTAGATCAAGGGGCCACTCCAGAGCATTCCACAGGGGAGGCAGCTCTCTTAGTAGAGCACCCAGCACCTTCTCCCAAATGAGACTTAATCATTAAAAGTCATTAATCTTTCATCTCATGAATTGACCCCTGCCCATTTATTAGTGTTATCCAAGTGTTTATCCTATTGTCCAACTGGTAATCTAGACAAATTTAAAGTCATTAAAGACATTCAATTATATGTACGTAAATTAAGCCTAAGGAAATTATTTGCCAAAAAAACTGATCCTGCCATGACAGAGGATGATGTACTAGCCTTACATGACATGGAAAGTCTGATAAATAAATTTAACAATCAACCAGTACATTGGAGAAAAAAATGAAAATCAAAATCGACTTTTGTACCTAAATATAATACTTCTCCACAACATGAAGTATTTACTCAAGTAGTCTGTCATGAAATTTACCAGATCAAAACTGGACCTCCACCCAACAACCTAACCCCCGAAGAAAAATTGGCACTTAAAGTGATACAAAAATGGGATGATGTGATAATATGAGAAGCAGACAAGGGGGGCAATATGGTCATCTGGCCCACAGTGATTTATATTAAACAGGTTGAGAAGCAACTTAAAAACAAACAATGCTATCAGAAATTATTCAATAATCCCAGTGAAGCGTATATTAAAATATACAATAATATTATTAAAGAAGCTCAAGGTATGGGTATAATTAATTCTGAAGAAACCAAATTTCTCTCTGTTAAAGAACCCAAAGTCTCTACCTTTTACCTCATCCCTAAGGTACACAAAAATATTGATACTCCCCTGGGTAGACCCATTGTATCCGGCAATGAGTGCCTATCTGAACGTGCCAGTCAGTATGTTGATCATTGGCTGAGGGAATTTGTAGGGGCCCTCCCCTCTTTCGTGAAAGACACCATGGAAGTTTTACACAGGCTTGACAACATTACTGTCAGGAAAGAAACTTGGTTTGTAACTCCAGATGTCGAGTCCCTATACACTTCCATAGCGCATAATAAAGGACTCAAAGCGGTACAATTTTCCTAGAAGAAGCTTCCAAAGAAGAATCTACCCATGATCACTTTATTCTTCAACTACTGGAATTTGTACTCAAATATAATTTTTTCACTTTTGCCAACCAGTTTTATTTACAGATACAAGGCACGGTGATGGGTACAGCATGTGCACCTACATATGCCAATCCTTTCCTAGGGTGGTGGGAGAGACAATGTGTATTCTCAGACCCTTTTACAGATGAGACCAATCAAATATCACTTTGGAATCGTTACATAGACGATATCATGTTTTTATGGGAAGGAACCTAGGAGGAATTAGAGACATTCTTGTGTAAATTAAATGACAACACGTTGAATATTAAACTAACATATACCATGAGCTAATCCAAGATAGAGTTTCTGGATTTAACAATATTCAAAGATGAAGATGGCAAAATTCACTGCTACCAACAGTTTACTACACAAAACCAGTGCCCATACCCTTGGCACTACCAGATCCCTACAGCAGAAGGGGTATTATAAAAGCCAAATCCAGAGCTCTAAATACCAAATGAATGGATTTACTCAAAAAGAAAAAAAGAAAGGAGAAAGATGAACAAACTAGACTGATACTCACATATAATCCTCTAACACATTTAATAACAGAAATAATGAACAAGCATTGTAATATACTCTTGTCAGACCAAGATCTAAAATCTGTTGTGTGTGATTCAGTCAACGTCGGTTACAGAAGAACCCAAAATATCAAGAATATGGTCTTAAGCAACCACTTTCAAGTGGGAAAAACCAAGACCTCCATTGCACCTGGTTCTTTCCAGTGTGGGTCCTGCTCTAGTTGCAACTACATTAGAAAGACCAGTACCATTCAATATCGTTTTGGACAAACACATAGAATGAAGAGCTATATCAGTTGCACTACCAAGAGTGTGATATATGCATTGTACTGTACTTGTTCCAAAATCTATGTAGGCATGACCAGTCGACAATTACGTGTCAGACTCCAAAAACATGTCAGAAATATAAAAAATGCAATGAAAGAGCAAGAAGAGGGCAAAGTGCTCACCTCAGTCGCATCTCATTTTCTATCATATCATCAATCAAATCCCCAAGATATTAAAGGCCAAGGGATTGAGAAAATCTTGCTAGGCATACAAGGGGGCAAGTTGGGCTGAATGCAGGTGGATTTACCTATTAGAGTGTGTCCATCTGAAAGAATTAAATGAGCAACACAATTATTATTGCTTCTTATAAAAATGAGTATATTTTAATAATTCACCAGGACATTATTACTGTAATACCAACAGGACCGAGCTATCAATAGATATATCGTATTGTTAATTTATTATTATTTTGCACCTTATCTTATCCTCACACTCTTACACCCCCCCCTTTTTATGTTGCTCACCTTGTCCCTTTTCACATTAGTATATTTTCACAGGATTTTAAAGATCGGACATTATCTTGTATAAATATAATAGTATTTCCCCACTCCTCTACCATCTCACTTGAGTTTTTGACGCTTTGTAATTCCTCACTAGAAATGATATATTATATATTTACCCTTTCATTATTATACATATCACTCTTACATGTTTAGACCATTTATTTGAACCGGACCATGTTTAGCCCTTTTATTCGAACTGGGCCATTTATCACTTCCCTTTTGCCTCACATTTGTTCCAGGCACTGATATATAATATCCCTGTTCCTTATTCATTATAGCATTTTAGCTCTGAGGTATTTACCTTATTTACATTTCATCTATGACAGTAATTTTTATTCAAACCAATTTTCTGTTCCTAGTTGGATCATTATACTGCACACCCATGCACAATAATACTTGCATACATACACACACGATCATGTACCTCTGGTTGCTAGGCGACCCATATTTGCTCTGTATAATCTACCAAGTGTGACACATCATTCATGCCCCCCTATACGACCAATCCACATGCAGTACAGTTTGGTTTTTTTAATAAACTTTTTATTGAGGTTTTTATATATAGACAAAGAAAATGAGGATACAAAGAGTTGACAGATCAAGGCAGCGCAGTGATTATACAATAGAATAATGCCTTGTTCCAAAAACAACTGTGTGATAATCATAACTTGCAAGTCAAGTATTTAAGTTCTAACATATTAAGTAATAGCAAGCAAGTAAGTATCAACAATAAGATAAAACACACACCAATGAAACCTAATTTTTCTTAATGATCATAGAATTGATGTAACTATGACATAGGCCTCTCATGGGCCAGGTAGATAAGTAATTTAATGGGAATTGGTAGTTACATGGAGGTCACTGTTGGACCGTTTGATAAAGAATAAGGGGAAATCAGCAGGCAAGAGCTGCTTTAAATGGGGGGGGGGTGGGGTCCGGTAAATTTAATAATATAGCAGTGTCATAAATTTGAAGCTCATTATCAAATAAGTATATTAGCATCTGATAGGATACATAAGATAGATGTGAGCATGAGCCAGCATTTAATACTTTAGCAGTGAGAATATAATGGTTGCTTTATAAGTAGGGATATGGGCATATATATTTAATTATATGGAGGAAGTAGTGTTTTTGCCTTTTCAATGTGCCTCAGTTAACTGACATGTAAATATCAACTCGTAGAGCTCTGTTTAATATAAATATTTGCATTGTAAAAGCCTAACACCTTTTTCATTCAGCATGAAAGTCAACTGCCAGTGAGTATGAGATGTCTATTGGACTCTCTGTATGGGCATAAGAGGTTGTGCCGTAAGTATTAGGCTCAGGTACAAGAGTCTCTCATTGGTGCTATGTAAGGTTCATCTAAGGGCTATACAAAATGAGAATTATATTTAATACAGTAGGATATAGGAGTGGCTGCTGTCAAATTTAATAGGTGAGAGTCAATTGTAGGCAGTAACTGAGTTAGAACTGTAGTGGATTGAATTAGGGTTCAAATCCATGTTACTAAAATCCACCCCTCTCCGATAGTCTAACCCTTTTTAGGAGTGTAGAAAAAAATGTAGAAAAAAATGAAGCAGCACCACCAAACAGCGTTTCTTCAAGGTGTTTTATTCAGCTTGAGGAGTAGCCAGACCCAATAAGTTAAACAACAACGTTTCGGACACAGTCCTTAGTCATGTATGGCTAAACTATACACATAATCATCTTTAAATACCCTCCTAGCCACACCCACACACCTGTGAAGTTTGTACATTCCAAATTAACCCCTTACATACCACTCAAGGTACACAGGTAATTATCAGCAAAAAACATTTCAGTAATTTTCAGGTGAAACACACCAATTTTATATTTCTTAAAGTATAATTAAATATACATACATATATCAAGTAAATTAGCAGAACAGAATCCACAATCATCTGTAACAAAAGAGAAAAGGAAGAAGTTAAGAAACATTGTATCCAATAATATTTAAAGGCATACAGATAGGTCAAAATCCCTATTCATTCCATTAGGGTGTAAAGTCCCCAACTTATTAATCCAGAACATTTCTCTACTCTTAAGGATTTTGGCTCTATCCCCACCCCTTCTAGGAACAGGCACATGCTCTATCACTTGAAATCTTAACTGATTAAGGTTATGTCCAGCAGACAAAAAATGGCACGCTACAGGGGCATCAAGTTTTGAATTTAATTCTAGTTGTAGCAGAATTTAAATCATTAATAAATTTCTCAAGGGTTCCAATGTCGCCCAACCACACACCAAAAACATCATCTATATAGCGCCACCATGTGGCACCATATAGTAAAAACAATGGATGATTATAAACAAAATATTCCTCAAAGGTATTCATATAGATATTTGCGTATGTGGGGGCGACATTGGAGCAGATATTGGCCCCCTTAAAAAGAGGGGGGTGCAGAGCTATATAGGCAAGAAAAACTGGGGGAATTTCCCATGCCTTGGGTGCTCTAACTGCAATAACATAATTAAAGGCCCCACCTTTAGTCATCCTAGGACTGGATATATGTTTTCTATTAAGGATTATTTTACATGCAACACAGAATATGTGGTTTATTTGATTAAGTGTCCCTGTGGATTGGGGTACGTCGGAGAGACCACCCGTAGTGTCCGTGAACGTATGGTTCAACATAAAAGTAGTATTAGGACAAAAAAACTTGATGCCCCTGTAGCGTGCCATTTTTTGTCTGCTGGACATAACCTTAATCAGTTAAGATTTCAAGTGATAGAGCATGTGCCTGTTCCTAGAAGGGGTGGGGATAGAGCCAAAATCCTTAAGAGTAGAGAAATGTTCTGGATTAATAAGTTGGGGACTTTACACCCTAATGGAATGAATAGGGATTTTGACCTATCTGTATGCCTTTAAATATTATTGGATACAATGTTTCTTAACTTCTTCCTTTTCTCTTTTGTTACAGATGATTGTGGATTCTGTTCTGCTAATTTACTTGATATATGTATGTATATTTAATTATACTTTAAGAAATATAAAATTGGTGTGTTTCACCTGAAAATTACTGAAATGTTTTTTGCTGATAATTACCTGTGTACCTTGAGTGGTATGTAAGGGGTTAATTTGGAATGTACAAACTTCACAGGTGTGTGGGTGTGGCTAGGAGGGTATTTAAAGATGATTATGTGTATAGTTTAGCCATACATGACTAAGGACTGTGTCCGAAACGTTGTTGTTTAACTTATTGGGTCTGGCTACTCCTCAAGCTGAATAAAACACCTTGAAGAAACGCTGTTTGGTGGTGCTGCTTCATTTTTTTCTACATTTGTATCTGTGGGTTCTGGCAGGAACCTGGACGCTGGCACACCTTAAAACATTCCCTGTGCTGGATATATATGACTATTTCCTTTTTAGGAGTGTGCAAGAAGCTAGAGGGGTATATTGAATTGTATATGTAAACGGGGAAGCAAGCTTACAATGTTATTTGGTGATTATGTGGCAACTCTAGGTAACAGTGTTCATATATGTGCTGGCCACACAAATAGACCACCCTAAGTCAGTGCAACTTATGAGCAAACAAGTTATAACCAAACTAACTACAAGTTCAGAATGCTGCTATACTACAAAACATGAAGTGTGAAGATAAAGACCAAATATATATCAATGATAGTGGCTATAACACTGTCTAGATAGGACCACTAAAGCAACAAGGCTGTGTAGAGTTAGGAAGCTGTAGATCTTGTGAATAAGAAGATTCAAATGCACCAATGATAAGGCAGTATATATAAGACTCTAAAATGAAACTATTACATAAGGTTCAAAATGTCAGGTTACCTAGTTGAGCTCACACAGAGTTGCAAAAATGCCATTTAAATCAAATAGTTTAGTACTGAAGGATCTCCACTCTCTCTTAGCAGGCAAAGGGAAAAATAATCACACTTCGAGAAGAGAAAATGTATCATTAACAGTCCAGTGAATAATCATTACATATTTAGATAAATACTATTTAAGCCTCAGCGACATGAATTCCTATAAAGAGTGCATAGAGTGGAATATAGTTGTTAAGTGAATGTTCACAATAAGAAAGGTGCTGACGGGTATAGTATGGAATATTAATGATAGGTTGGGAATTGGAGTCTGCATTGATGTGTTAGTGGGCAGCTTCCAAGTGTGTAGTGTGGTTTGCAGTGGACTATAATCTGATATTTGACTAGTGGTATACGTTAACTATCTGGTGACTGCGATACATAAGTAAGGTGGTTAGCTAGGAGCCCCCTAAAAGAATATGGCATGGTAGCAGATCAGCACAATTATTGCATGTACCGCCTATTCTCTACTGGGTAGTTTTCTTACAGTAGTGGTTCAATATGTAGAGCTTATAAGAGACCATATTTGCCAGGCAGTAATCCATAGTAAGTTAATGCAGGAAGGAAGTGAGCTAGAACATAATAACAGTATTTCAATAAGGAGAATAAAGTTGTGGAGCTTTTGCTTAAAACGAAAGTGATCTATTAACCCTAAGGAGGTATATGTGTCCATGTGGCTAACCCACACCTTTCCTGAGTGGACAGTCCATGTCGGGTAAATGGTTTGTAGAGAAGCAGTTCAATCCATGAGGGAGCCAGAGGTCGTATATGCTTGTTTGGTCGATAACTACAAATAGAAGGATCTGTGGTCCAAATGTTGTGATGGACTCTGTATCTGTAAAGACCCTTTGTCCCTTCTGTATTGAAAGGGTTACCATTGTGCCAATCTTATCTAAGGCAATAGCGCAATTGTGCTCCCAGGGGCCAGCCGTACCTTCCCAGAAGACAGCCTGAGGAGGTACCATGGTTTAACCCACTTGATAATTCAGAACCTTAGATCCACTCCCCAGACAAGGAGTCGATGTGTCCGTGACAAATGCTGGGGCTGCCTGTTTCTCTGTGTTCATACCGGACTCTGGGTAACTATTAGCTCGGTCAGAGGTCTGGCTTTGCCCTGGACTCATTCAGGTTCTCCCATAGATAGGATCAACCATTGCTCCTCCGGTTTCTGTCCGGACTCAGTATTGCCTGTAGACTTAGGGCAGAGGCATAGCACAGCTGATCTAGGTTCCTTATGCTGCGTAGTGATATCCCTCACTCCGGTTACTTCAAATGGGTGTGGAACTTCCTCGCTCGATGGTGTTCTTACAGCGTAGCTTAGATTGTTAAAATTTGGAAGCATCCGTTGCTCAAAGTCTTGGAGTAGAAATTGAATCTGTATATATATATCCTCTTCCATGTTTACGTATAGAGTTCCAGGGAGAATTTATAAATTCAATAAGAAGGGACAGATTTACCCGGTTAGTGGACTAAACAGGGGGCGATGATGAGCTGATGATATTAGGCCGCAGCTTTCTCAGACAGGCCAGAATTAGTTTTCTGCTTGTTGGAACATGTTGGTATTAGGTTTAGTTAGCCCCTTGACTTCTTCCAGATTAATATCTTAGATTATCTAGAAAGATGGCTTATTAGGGAAAAGGTAGGAAACAGATTATTAAATTAGTTGAGGAGCTTCCCTAGAATGTGTCCCATCATGGCTGCGGCTTGGACACGCCCCCCATGCAATACAGTTTTGAGCCTATTAGGTTCTTTTCAGACCATGACGTGTACTGATGTTCAGCCAATATAAGCCCGGAGAGAAGGAAGCCGCCTCACCTTTGATAAAGCTGTAGTGCAAAACATGTCAGGGGGAGTAGGGATGTAGCAGTCTCTCTCACACTCTTTTTAACTTGCGAGTCGTAGCCTATCCTGTGCACTTACTCGTAGTAATGCTGAGCTGAACAGACCTACTTAGTATTATAATATATTCTTGGCAGACAATTGGTGTCGCCGTACATTAGGGAATGTTAATATGTTAGTGTGTTCTGTTCTGTGCAAATAACCGGCATACTATTCAATAACCTAATTTTGGAGCTCATTACTATACTTGCCTTATAAATACGTTGCCAGTTATACATCATCATGCAGTAATGCCTTATTAACCACCTAAGTATGGGATATTAATATGTCAGTCCCACAAGCTTAATTTGTTACAATACTTTATACCACAGGCTATGTGGCAAGCCTGATTATCGATACAGTAGTCATATACTTGATATCTACATAAACATATAACTGTTCTGATATGCCCATTGAGGCTTTACATGTACAATATTTACGCTTTTTGCACTCCTGATCATTACTGTTAGTACCATATCCCTAGATAACTGTCATTATCACAGGAAGACAGTTAATGGAATTGGATAGAGATAATTAGTAATCCTCCTCTTGTACCAGTTGTGCAATTTGCTACAATGTTTAGTGTTTCCAATATTATTTACCTTTCTAGCTTGATATGCACTTCATTTGCAAATAAGTATCCTTTTTCACATATAGGACCTTACGCAGTCCCACAAATACTGTTTTGGGGAGTTATGTTTCAAGTCTGACATTTACTTTGATTTGGTTACTAATTAATATATGTGATATCCTTTACATTATGTGATTAATAAGTGGCTCCTTTACTGCACTGTTCCATTATAATACTGTGGCACACCCCTCTACAATCTAGGAAGATAACTTTGCAAGGCTAGAAACTCCAATCATGAGACAATAATATACTGGTTTTTCAAACACCACAATAATAAATGTGATACATTTCCACAACAGGTGACACAGTAATTCTGTGATTGTGTTGCACAAGATATTCCTACACTGTGTTTTTATATTTAATTTAGTTTTTACCTTTTTTGCTGACAATAAAGTTACGTTTTAACCCCTTCATCCGGAGAAAAATAACCTTAACTTTTCCTCCACTGCCCTTATTGATCACCTACTTATAGTGTTGTTGAGCGCTATTTAGGTACACAATATACCAGTGGTTCATTGGGTTTTGTGTCTCAAATTTCTCTTTTGTGTACAGCACCAGTCCTACATTATACCTTATATAGTGAGATATATGTCATTACCTGACAGGTTATTTATACCTCACATGTAGTGCCATCATTTTCCTTTCTCCAAGGAAGGAAATAGGTCTGGTGCAGAGAAGTAGATTTGGGTGTCGTCAGCATACAAATGATATTGGAACTCATCAATCAATATGTTTTTCATAGGTGTGTGTCCATAGACTGGAAGACCATGCCAACTTTTCTAAAATCTACCATTTTAAAGGTCTATTAAACCCTTAATACACTTTCTAAGCATAGTACTGAGGTTATTCCCCTGCCTCCCTCTAGTAATGGTGCTGCCATGTTGAAATTTAGCTTTCTTCACATGTCAGTGCGGAGGTGAGTAACTCTCCTTCAGAGGTGGCTCCCATGACTAGAGAAAGGTGCATAAAATGTAAGTAGTGCTTTAAGCCCCTTTAAAATATTTTAAATTATGTATGTGGATCTTTTTGCAATATAATAATGTCAAGTGCATAGAAGAATTACTTTTCTCTTTAACTTGCTATTGTCTCACTGTTTTACTATTTTTAGCACAGACTCTTTCATGCCAATACAGTGCTGCTGAAGGCAGCTTTAGAATATAATAGGAGCACTAGTAGACAGCAGCTGAAAGCTGAATATGAAGAGTCATTTTGCCTTCAGTACAACCAGTAAGCAGATTATAGGCTTCTGCTAGGCTTTATAATGCCAATCAGAACCTATCTAAAGACTGGGAATCATAGAACAGCAATAGGAATACGTTTGCCTTGCTGTCACAAGATTAATAAAATATATCATCCGAGTTGGTTAATTAGGGTTCTTGGCAGAGCAAATTCTGGGACCCACATGACATAATGTATCTGTTAGCTGCATTGGTTCTAAATAAGCCTGGTGTTCAATAAAACCTTCTCTGCTGTCATTATTAGTTCTCAAATCAGTGTTGAGGCTGTGGCTTTCACTCAATGACTGCTCAACAAGGATCTTAGCCAATTCATCAGCAACCTATTTGCAACTCTTTCATTTTAATAGAGTTGTCTTTCCAAGCTGTTAATGTATCACATGCTATAATGTATTTTTGCAATATCTTGGTCTGGTATACGGAGTATAATGAAACATTATTTGCAGATGAAATTCACAATGTTAATGTTTAATGACCTAAAAACTGATAATTTGAAAGTTAACTGATTCATTACAGAGGCATAATTTAGCATCCAGTGATAAAATATTAGTTATTGATCTAAATGAAAAGAAGATTTTGAGTCATCTTTTTTTTTTTATTATTTGTTTAAATTAATCAGCAAAAACACAGTTTCAATATTTTCTAAAATTCAGTGGCTATTAAATTAAAAATGTTAAATTAAAGCTTAGTTAAATTAAACTAACAGGACGTGCATGTCTGTACACAACTCATTCTTAGGATAAGATTGTTCATTTGCTGATGAGAACAATTTCTAGCAGGATCACATATACATAGATACACACATACATGCCCAACAAAAATAAATATTTCCTGCAAAAAAAGATCAGTTTAAAATAATATTAGTTATAATAATAACAATAACTGTAATAGTAAAATAATAATAATAATAATAATAATAATAAAATAGTAATATTACTAATACTACTAATAATAGTTATAATAATAAGAATAACTGTAATAGTAAAATAATAATAATAATAATAATAATAGTAAAGTAATAATAAAATAGTAATATTACTAATACTACTAATAATAGTTATAATAATAACAATAACTGTAATAGTAAAATAATAATAATAATAGTAAAGTAATAATAAAATAGTAATATTACTAATACTACTAATATTAGTTATAATAATAACAATAACTGTAATAGTAAAATAATAATAATAATAGTAAAGTAATAATAAAATAGTAATATTACTAATACTACTAATAATAGTTATAATAATAACAATAACTGTAATAGTAAAATAATAATAATAATAGTAAAGTAATAATAAAATAGTAATATTACTAATACTACTAATATTAGTTATAATAATAACAATAACTGTAATAGTAAAATAATAATAATAATAGTAAAGTAATAATAAAATAGTAAAATTACTAATACTACTAATAATAGTTATAATAATAACAATAACTGTAATAGTAAAATAATAATAATAATAGTAAAGTAATAATAAAATAGTAATATTACTAATACTACTAATAATAGTTATAATAATAACAATAACTGTAATAGTAAAATAATAATAATAATAATAATAATAATAATAATAGTAGTAAAATAATAATAAAATAGCAATATTACTAATACTACTAATAATAGTTATAATAATAACAATAACTGTAATAGTAAAATAATAATAATAATAATAATAATAATAATAGTAGTAAAATAATAATAAAATAGTAATATTACTAATACTACTAATAATAGTTATAATAATAATAATAATAATTTGCAATTTATATAGCGCTTTTCTCCCTGTGAGACTCAAAGCACTTTACAAATATACCAGCATAAGACATAAAAGTTAGGAGTTTCTGAAGGTCAGATAAGCGGACTGAATGCCTGATGGAAGAGGTGGATCTTTAGCTTTTTTTAAAAAGTCTGTAAGGACGGTTCCTCTCTGATTACGCACGGTAAAGAGTTCCAGAAAGTAGGGGCAGCATGACCGAATGCTCTGGAGCCTGAGTTTGTCCTTATTCTTGGCACTGAGAAGAGGGATGTGTTGGCTGACCTAAGTGATGGGATGTAGGGTGTCAGGAGCTCTTTCAGGTACTGTGGGCCTTGGTTGTTTAAGGTTTGCCATTTAATTGGAAGCCAATTAAGGGAGTGGAGAACAGGTGTTATGTGGCAGGAGCGAGATTGATTGGTGAGTAGTCTGGCTGCTGTGTTTTGTACCATCTGAAGGCAACAGAGTTCTTTTTTTGGGAGGCCCAAGTACAGTGCATTGCAGTAATCTAGCCTAGAGGATACAAATGCATGGATTAATGTTGTCATATCATTCGGTGGAATTAAGTGTTGTATCCTGGCTATGTTTTTTAGATGAAAGTAGGTAGACTTTATAACGGAGGAAATCTGCTGTTTAAAAGATAGTCCAGCGTCAATCAGGTTTCGTACATTTGCTGATGTAGTCAATCTTCCTGCTTACTTGAAGGACACCACACATTTTTGTAAACATCCTCAATAATATAGAATGGCAAGATAATTTCTGCCTAGTGACTTGTGATGTATGTTCACTCCACACAAACATTAATCCCATATTAGGATTAAAAGATATTGAATACCATCTTGAAATGGATGATATAATGTCCAACACCCAAAAAAGATTCCTTCTAGACAGTATAGAATTTATTCTAAAAAATAATTATTTCTCATTTAACGATAGGTTTTATTTACAAATCAAAGGAACAGCTATGGGCACGAGATTTGCACCCAGTTATACTAACCTATTTATGGGTTACTTTGAAGCAGAAATTCTAAAGAAATCCCCCTGGGCTGCAAATCTTGTGCTCTATAGAACATTCATAGACAATATGTTCATAATTTGGAAGGGTGGCCTTGAATTATTAGATATGTTCTTTGAGGATTTAAAGAAGAATACACTTGGCCTATCCTTTACCCATGAATATAATACCACAAGAATACATTTCCTGGATATAGAAGTTATGATAGACAATAATGTCATCTCCACTAAAACACACTTCAAAAAGGTGGACTCTAACAATTATATCCATAACCAAAGCTGCCACTATAAGAGGTGGAAACATAATATTCCAAAAGGCCAGTTTTTAAGGGTAAAAAGAAATTGTTCAAATGTTGAGGATTATTATATACAGTCTGAAAAATTATTAAACAGATTTGCAGAAAAAGGCTACAATGAAAAAATAATACAAGACTCTAGAAAGTCAGTAAGAGGGTTAGATAGAAAAGAACTACTGATAGAAAATAAAAGTAAAAATAAAAAAAGATATAGAAACAATGACACTATTAATGTCCCTTTTATAACAAATTACAGTACACAACACCCATACATTAGACATATTATTTCCAAACACTGGCATCTGATAAGAGAAGATCCAATACTAGGCCAAAAAAATAACAAAAGACCTGAAATAATCTTCAGGAAAGCAAACAACATAAAAAGTATATTGGCACCCAGTGAATTTAAAAAAGAAACAAAGATACAATGTTCAAGCAAGATTTAGATGGCAGGAAATTAAAAAGTTTTTTTCCCTGCATCAACTGCAAATCATGTAATTGCAGCACAAAAAAACAAGGTAACATCAACAAACACTGGAAAAACGTATGATATTAATAACATGATTAGGTGCTCAGATAAAAATGTTATTTATTTAATTCAATGCAAATGTAATTTACAGTATTTAGGACAAACCAGTAGACTATTGAAAACCACAGACAACACAGCTCTCTACAAACATTTTAAAGAACATCAATATAAAGACATAAAAGCACTGAAATATTGGGGTATTAAGAAAATTTACAATGACCCTAGAGGAGGTAACATTGAAAAAAGATTGCTAAAAGCAGAAACTGAATTAATTTATAGCTTCAAAACCTTGCACCCCTATGGCCTAAATTCAGAACTTGATCTGAACCAAATCTTATAATTCTACGCAATTAATTGTATTAATTCCTCTTAATATTATAGAACATTCCTTAGACCTACTAATTCCTAACCTGAGTCTTAAACAAAGTAAGCTCATTATAAAAATTGATTGAGATAATAGAATAGAAGTCACACTTTTTCAGTATAATTTTTATTAGTAAAATATCAGAATATAAAATTAAAATTATACAGTATATGATGATTGTTATAACTATGAAATTGTAATAGGTATCTGTTTACAAAACATTTACAAATTGATAGTATAGAATAAGAGCTTCTAATGCCTAATGAAATAAAAAAGGTATATAATCAATACAAGTTTGATTAAATAAAGTGAACAATAATAAAATAAAATGGCATGACTTTACCTATGTATTTATATAATTTACATCCAAGTCCTAAAATGATAAAAAGACTTTGAGTATAAGGTGATACAAACAAATTGATCAGTATAACTAAACTAAAAGGGAAACAAATTATACAAAAAATTGAATAACGAAATGGAAACAAAGAACTGATTTAAGTACAAGAAAGGGTTAATCTTTGAAGTGTATAAAAGGAAGGATTTGAATTCTGTCAGGTATCTTGTCAAAGGCATCCCGCCGAAACGCGTAGATCACCTGACTGGACCGTCTGTGAAGTGAATGTGTGTACACACTATCAGCTCCTTTTGAAACGGAAAAGACCGGCAAGTAACGCCAAAGTTGAAACTTGGCATATAGACTTTGGAATACAATCCACTACACAAATCTTTTTTTGAGATTTATACAAGTGATTAAGCAGAACAGAATCCTAGGATCATTTATCCTCAGGGGTTAGCCTTTGTGGAGCTAATCATGAAGATTGAGACCAACACGACCGATTAAAGGAAAAGAAAGATAAGGCAGCATCTAAAATACAAGCCCAGCATCTGAAGGTGAGCAGTAACTTAAGATAAAACTGTTACCACATCACAGTCTAAGGAAAGAGACTATCTAAATCACACATTTGGATATTAAGGCATCTTATGATACATATTTAACAAGGAATAATTAAAGAACATTCAATTACAATTGTTACAAAGTTACCAGGTTTACAAGATTCAAGTTTGATACATTTTTTGGGAATCAATACATTATAATTCTTGTCCATTAGAGACTAATGCCATATCTAAAATTTATGGTATATACTTAAGAATTAGTCCCTTCTGTTCCCCTCAATGACGAATCTGCCAATGAACTTTTAAATCCATTTTTTTTTTTTTTTTTTTTAACCGGGATATTATTGGAAACTTTTCAATATACATCAAGTATTTGTGATACCGCCACTTATCTTAGGTTTATTATTTTAATGGCTAATGTTGTATTATATGAATTGTATTATATGAATTGTTTTATCATATGAACTGTTTTAGTACATGTATTCTTTTTAGTATATGAGCATTTGTTAAGAGTATTTTTTACTGACACCGGTGTCGATATATTTAGAGATCTCTATATATATTTTTATTTATTTCTATGTGCTTTTCTATATTGAATTGTTCATCATATTTTTTAGTTTTTAATATCTATTGTACAACATATTTTTAGTGTGTAATTCCATTTATAATTTTGTCATATACTTTTAATATATAGAACTTCTTTAGTCCTATAGCGCCACCTTTGGTTCCTATTTCGTACATTTGCTGAACTAACGAGTTCAGAGCCTCCAAGCTCCTGGCCAGTTGGGTGATCATGGGATATTTTTGATGCCCGAGGTCCCCTTACCAAGAGTAACTCTATTTTGTCCGGGTTCACTTTGAGACAGCTAGCATTCATCCATTCTATGAGTTCTGTGAAGCAACTGTTTATGCGGCATGCTGGGTCTGCAGTATCTGGAGCAAAGGAGAAGTAGAGTTGTGTGTCATCAGCGTAGCAATGATACCTTAGGCCATGTCGGTTAATGATGTCCCTCAGTGGTAGTAAGTAAATTCCGAATAGCATGAGAGACAGGATGGATCCTTGTGGAACTCTGAAGGCCAGTTCTGTTGGTGCTGATGAGCTTGATCCTGTTATTACTCTCTGTGATCTACCAGCGAAGAAAGATTTAAACCAGTTAAGGACTGTGCCTCCTAGACCACAGATGTGCTGCAAGCGCTCTATTAGAATCCTATGGTCAATGGTGTCAAAGGCAGCTGAGAGATCCAGGATGATTAGAATGGAGTAATCACCTTTGTCTCTTATCATAAGGAGATCATTTAACACTCGGACTAGCACTGGTTCGGTGCTGTGGCGGCATCTGAAGCCTGACTGGAAAGGATCGAATATGTTCAGGTGTGATAGATGGGCTTCCAGTTGAGTTGCCACTACTTTTTCAATTATTTTCCCCAGAAATGGGAGGTTGGATACTGGTCTGTAATTAGTCATGTAGTCTGGGTCTAATAAAGATTTCTTTAGGAGTGGTTTTACCACAGCTTCTTTTAGAGAATCTGGGAAGTATCCTGTTTTTAGTGAACACTGCACTATTTTTGTGACGCCTGGGGCGAGTGTTTCAATGCATCCAGATATGAGCTGAGTTGGAGCAGGGTCTAAGTCACACGTAGTAGGGTGCAACTTTTGTATGGTGTTTTTAGCTCCTTTTATTTCCACATTTGTAAAAGTGGACCATAAACTGGGGCAATCTGGCATTCCATTGTAGTGGTTCTAGTGTGTAATTATTATTATTAATAATAATAATAATAACTGTTATCATAATAATAATAATAACAATAACTGTAATAATAATACAATAATAATAATAAAATAATAATAATAATAATAATAATAATAATAATAATAATAATAACTGTAATAGCTAGCTTTTTTTTTTTTCTAGCTTTTTATTACTTTTTTATTTTTAACTTCATTATGGAAATGTCCATCACATCCTGAGGTCTCTACAATAAGGCAAAGAAATATTTTTTCTTTTGATGGGCTGCTAGGTGATGTCTGCTCTAGTTGCATTTAGTTTATGTCCATGGTGGTGCAAAAATCATGTGATATTAGAACTTAAGTTCTGTAAGGATATCTAAGTGGTCATTTTGCAAGAAAACAAGTACGTTATTTGCTGTTTTATACAATGGAGCCAAGATACAACTTTGCCTTTTTCAAGGATGAAACACACCCACTTAAACCCTTCCCGCGCTGACGTATTTGTAAACAAATAAGTAAAAAACTTAAATCACACGATCGTTCATGCGATTGCGTGATTTCAATGATGGGATTGTGTCAGGGGGTAGTGTCTATGATACTAGGCAAGCCCTCCAGCCCAAAATCCCATTCAGGAAGTGCCTTTGGCTTTAGTACAGCCAAACGGCTTTGACGTTGTATGCCTTCCTAACGGCTTTAAAGCCCAGTGTGGTTAAAACAGCATAGAACGTCATAACAGCGGGAAGGGTTAAAGAGACATACACAGGTATGCATACATAAACAAAATTAATACAAATGACTAAGGATACATGTAGCAATAATTAATCATACTCCATCCATAATACAAATTTTTAAGAAATAATTTAGAACAACCCTTAAAAATAAATAGATTTTAAACCACTGACTATAAAAAGTGTGCCATCTTTGAAAAAAAGGACAACAAAATATATCCTTAATAACATCTTGTCATCAGCTGATGTGCTAAACTGACTACTGCAGGTATTTGTGCCTAACCTCTTAACCAGAGAGTCCTATACCAAGATGACACACGTATGTGGTTGAACCATAATAAAATACATGTGCTGAACTGACTACTGCAGGTATTTGTGCCTAACCTCTTAACCAGAGAGTCCTATACCAAGATGACACACGTATGTGGTTGAACCATAATAAAATACATGTGCTTAAAGGAATGTAAAAAAGTGATCTTCCCAAATGGCGAGGGCACAACTGCTGTGTTTAGACATGAGCTGGAAACATAAAGCAGAAAAGTAATTACAAAAGGATTCAACTGAATTAAAGGGACATTCCAGCCAAACTTGGAATCTACTTGTATTTCAGTTTTGAATAGAAGCATTTTTGTAATATACATTTATTAGCAACAATGCTTTTAATAAAAGCTAGATCTGTTTCAAAGTATATTTAAGAATGCAATGTGCACCAGCATTTTAAACACAACACTTGCTCAAAAAACCTAGATTGCTTGTACCATCTGGTAAATACTCAATATGTTAATTGTTGACATGACACAAGTCCCACTGGCTTTCTGAGCAGCTGCAGTATTTAAAATGCTGGTGCACTGAGAATATCTGGCTATGCTTCACATGCACGTGCAAATGTTTATACTAAAACAGTAATAGCTTTTGCTAGAAGCAGTATAGCCAATACATGTTTATTGCAAATACGTTTCTATTCAAAGATGTAATTCATCTAGTGCATTTCAATTTTAAACAGAATGTCCCTTTAAGCTATGTATGTTTTTAATTGTTCACTACTGATCACTTGAGATACATTATCATACTAATGAGATACATTATCATTCTGCATTATCATACTAAAGTATATGCAATGCTAGAAATAACTTGTTTGTTTCCATCTAGGGCCATTTGCATTATACATTTGTAAGCATGAGTTGTACAATTGCACTTAGGAGACTTTTATGGTATTGTCTTATTGAGAGAGCACTCTCATGTTATGCTTTTATTCTATAGCTTTAACCCTGAATTAGTTAGTGTTGTGACATATTTACATTATCACAAAAAAATCTTCAGTTCCATAGAATTTTCTTTGGAGTTTTAATGTACTGACAATAGCTTTTCTAGTATATAATGCTACTTAAGACTAGTATGTTACAGCACGTAATTCTAGTATATTATTAGTATCAATGGGTAGTAGATTATAGCATATTGTATTGTTTGTCCTGGACCATATGTGGAAAGAATAAAGTATTTTTATGCAGAATTTGGAGGCTGGAATTCATATGTTCTAGAGTAGATTATAGCATGTCAGGGTAGTAAATTATAGGACATAAGACTAGTAGATTATAGCATGTAATGCTAGTATATTATAGTATGAAATGCTAGTTTATTATAGTATGTAATGCTAGTATATTATAGTATGTAAGGCTAGTATAATATAGTATGTAAGGCTAGTATATTATAGTATGTAATGCTAGTATATTATAGTATGTAAGGCTAGTATATTATAGCATGTAAGGCTAGTATATTATAGTATGTAATGCTAGTATATTATAGTATGTAATGCTAGTATATTATAGTATGTAAGGCTAGTATAATATAGTATGTAATGCTAGTATATTATAGTATGTAAGGCTAGTATATTATAGCATGTAAGGCTAGTATATTATAGTATGTAATGCTAGTATATTATAGTATGTAAGGCTAGTATATTATAGTATGTAATGCTAGTATATTATAGTATGTAAGGCTAGTATATTATAGCATGTAAGGCTAGTATATTATAGTATGTAATGCTAGTATATTATAGTATGTAATGCTAGTATATTATAGAATGTAAATGTAGTATATTATTGCATGTAAGACTAGTATATTATAGTATGTAAGGCTTGTATATTATAGCATGTAATGCTAATATATTATAGTATTTAAGGCTAGTATATTATAGCATGTAAGGCGAGTATATTATAGTAGGTAACGCTAGTATATTATAGCATGTAATGCTAGTATATTATAGTATGTAAGGCTAGTATATTATAGTATGTAATGCTAGTATATTATAGCATGTAAGGCTAGTATATTATAGTATGTAAGGCTAGTTTATTATAGCATGTAATACTAGTATTTTATATTATTATTATTTTTATTATTATCAGTTATTTGTAAAGCACCAACAGATTCCGCAGCACTATAAACAAATGCGGAGTACAACAAAACAATTATATGGATCAAATGGGTAGAGGGTCCTGCCAAGAATTGCACTGTTGTAGTCAGCTCTTAAGAAGGTGATCTACAAACAGCTGGACTCTTAGGCTTACATGCTAAGGGGGTTCAGGGGATAGCGATGGAGGAGAGGAACTGGTATAAAGAAAGGTTAGCGTAGGTTGTATGCATCACTGAACAGTAAAGTCTTTAGGGAGCGCTTGAAGCTTTCAAAACTAGGGGAGAGTCTTGTGGAGCGAGGCAGAGAGTTCCACAAGATGGGAGCCAGTCTGGAGAAGGCCTGTAAACGGGGGTGTGATGAGGTAACAAGAGAGGAGGAGAGTAGGAGGTCATGAGCAGAGCGATGGGGATGGGAGGTAGAGTATCTGGAGACAAAGTCTGAGATATAGGGGGGAGCAGTGCAGTTGAGGACTTTGTATGTCAGAGTGAGAATTTTGTGTTTGATCCTAGAGGCAAGAGGAAGCCAGTGAAGGGATTGGCAGAGAGGTGCAGCAGATGAAGAGCGACGTGTAAGGAAGATGAGCCTGGCAGAGGCATTCATTATGAATTGTAAAGGAGCTAGGCGGCAGGTGGGGAGACAAGAGAGGACAGAGTTGCAGTAATTGAGGCGGGAAAGGATGAGAGAATGGATTAAAATCTTAGTTGTGTCTTGTGTAAGGAAGTGTTTAATTTTAGAGATGTTTTTAAGGTGGAAGCGGCAGGCTTTAGCCAAGGACTGAATGTGAGGAGTGAAAGAAAGATCTGAGTCAAATGTTACCCTGAGACATCAGGGATGCGGGGTAGGGGTAATGATGGAGTTGTCGACAGTTATAGAGAGATTGTGGTGAAGATTTTGGAAGAAGGGGGGGAAATAAGGAGAGATTCTGGTCTGGTCAGGGTGAGTTAAGTAAACAGACAATAACATTTGGAGGAGGTTAAAACTATGGCATAAGACAGCTAAGTTTTAGAATAATAGCAAGTGTTGATAAGGGTTGAACATCGCATGGCAATTAACAAAACATTAGAAGTAAGACATTGGATTTATAGTATGTAAGGCTAGTATATTATAGCATGTAAGGCTAGTATATTATAGTATGTAAGGCTAGTATATTACAGCATGTAATGCTAGTATATTATAGCATGTAATACTATTATATTATAGTATGCAATGCTGTTACATAATAGTATGTAAGGGTAGTATTTTATAGCATGTAAGGCTAGTATATTATAGTATGCAAGGCTCGTATATTACAGCATGTAATGCTAGTATATTATAGCATGTAAGGCTAGTATATTATAGTATTTAATGTTAGTATATTATAGTATGTAAGGCTAGTATATTATAGTATGTAATGCTAGTGTATTATGGTATGTAAGGCTAGTATTATAGTATGTCATGTTAGTATATTATAGTATGTAAGGCTAGTATATTATAGTATGTAAGGCTAGTATATTATAGTATGCAAGGCTAGTATATTACAGCATGTAATGCTAGTATATTATAGCATGTAAGGCTAGTATATTATAGTATGCAATTTTAATATATTATAGTATGTAATTTTAGTATATTACAGCATGCAATGCTAGTATATTATAGTATGCAAGGGTAGTATGTTATAGCATGTAAGGCTAGTATATTATAGTATGTAAGGCTAGTATATTATAGTATGTAATGCTAGTGTATTATAGTATGTAAGGCTAGTATATTATAGTATGTCATGTTAGTATATTATAGTATGTAAGGCTAGTATATTATAGTATGTAATGTTAGTATATTATAGTATGTAAGGCTAGTATATTATAGTATGTAATGTTAGTATATTATAGTATGTAATGCTAGTATATTATAGTATGTAAGGCTAGTATAATATAGTATGTAAGGATAGTATATTATAGTATGTAATGTTAGTGTATTATAGTATGTAATGTTAATATATTATAGTATGCAATGCTAGTATATTATAGTATGTAATGCTAATATATTATACTATTTAATGTTAGTATATTATAGTATGTAATACTAGTATATTATAGTATGTAAGTCTAGTATATGATAGTATGTAATGTTAGTATGTTATAGTATGTTATGCTAGTGTATTATAGTGTGTAAGGCTAGTATATTATAGTATGTAATGTTAGTATATTATAGTATGTAAGGCTAGTATATTATAGTATGTAAGGCTAGTATATTATAGTATGTAATTTTAGTATATTATAGTATGTAATGTTAGTATATTATAGTATGTCATGTTAATATATTATAGTATGTAAGGCTAGTATATGAACGAATGATCAGCCTGATGAAACGACCAGAAGGTCGAGAAACGCGTTGCTGTATTATTAGTATTTTAAACTGTTTTAATAATAACCTTTTTTAAAATAAAATTCGCTCTTATGATACCCCCGCTCTTTGCTGACCATCATTCCGAATTTATGTTGGGTGCGGTATCCTGCCTTTTAAACCTTATGACTCTGAGCCACTAATCTCCCCACAGACGTTGTGGGTCTCTGACGTTTGTATACTTCCGCCGTTGCGGATTGGACCGTTGGAGTGCTAGAGCCATCTTCCCATTGGACCGTCTGGCGGACGACTAAGGTTCCGTCCTGTCTAGTTTGGCATACGCATATGCCATCTCACTTGTGAGTACCTTGTCATCTGTGTGTGCTGTTCGTCGTCTCTTGCACCCTAGCGACACCACGATACTGTCCCATAAGGCGCCTCTCTTTTTCTTCTGTTCCTACAGATATCTGCCATCATCCTCTCTCCGGGAGTGCTGCCGTCAGATTGGGTCACCTGCGGTGGGGAATTACCCTGCTTTCCCCGAGACTGTTTCCCTTCCATTGTGCTCTGTGTGTCACATGTGCGCACCTCCATAAGGACTCAATCCTTGATTTTTCCGAAGGCTAGTATATTATAGTATGTTATGTTAGTTTATTATAGTATGTAAGGCTAGTATATTATAGTATGTAATGTTAGTATATTATAGTATGTAATGCTAGTATATTATAGTATATAAGGCTAGTATAATATAGTATGTAAGTATAGTATATTATAGTATGTAATGTTAGTATATTATAGTATGTAATGTTAGTATATTATAGTATGCAATGCTAGTATATTATAGTATGTAATGCCAGTATATTATACTATTTAATGTTAGTATATTATAGTATGTAATGCTAGTATATGATAGTATGTAAGTCAAGTATATGATAGTATGTAATGTTAGTATGTTATAGTATGCTATGCTAATGTATTATAGTATGTAAGGCTAGTATATTATAGTATGTAATGTTAGTATATTATAGTATGTAAGGCTAGTATATTATAGTATGTAATGTTAGTATATTATAGTATGTAATGCTAGTATATTATAGTATGTAATGCTAGTATATTGTAGTATGTAAGGCTAATATATTATAGTATGTAATGCTAGTATACTATAATATGTAAGGCTAGTATATTATAGTATGTAATGTTAGTAGATTATGGTATGTAAGGCTAGTATATTATAGTATGTAATGTTTGCATATTATAGTATGTAAGGCTAGTATTTTATAGTATGTAATGCTAGTGTATTATAGTATGTAAGGCTAGTATATTATAGTATGTAATGTTAGTAGATTATGGTATGTAAGGCTAGTATATTATAGTATGTAATGTTAGTATATTATAGTATGTAATGTTAGTATATTATAGTATGTAAGGCTAGTATATTATAGTATGTAATGTTAGTGTATTATAGTATGTAATGCTAGTATATTATAGTATGTAAGGCTAGTATAATATAGTATGTAAGGATAGTATATTATAGTATGTAATGTTAGTATATTATAGTATGTAATGTTAGTATATTATAGTATGCAATGCTAGTATATTATAGTATGTAATGCTAATATATTATACTATTTAATGTTAGTATATTATAGTATGAAATACTAGTATATTATAGTATGTAAGTCTAGTATATGATAGTATGTAATGTTAGTATGTTATAGTATGTTATGCTAGTGTATTATAGTGTGTAAGGCTAGTATATTATAGTATGTAATGTTAGTATATTATAGTATGTAAGGCTAGTATATTATAGTATGTAATTTTACTATATTATAGTATGTAATGCTAGTATATTATAGTATGTCATGTTAGTATATTATAGTATGTAAGGCTAGTATATTATAGTATGTAATGTTAGTATATTATAGTATGTAAGGCTAGTATATTATAGTATGTAATGTTAGTATGTTATAGTATGCTATGCTAGTATATTATAGTATGTAAGGCTAGTATAATATAGTATGTAAGGATAGTATATTATAGTATGTAATGTTAGTAGATTATGGTATGTAAGGCTAGTATATTATAGTATGTAATGTTTGCATATTATAGTATGTAAGGCTAGTATTTTATAGTATGTAATGCTAGTGTATTATAGTATGTAAGGCTAGTATATTATAGTATGTAATGTTAGTAGATTATGGTATGTAAGGCTAGTATATTATAGTATGTAATGTTAGTATATTATAGTATGTAATGTTTGCATATTATAGTATGTAAGGCTAGTATTTTATAGTATGTAATGCTAGTGTATTATAGTATGTAAGGCTAGTATATTATAGTATGTAATGTTAGTAGATTATGGTATGTAAGGCTAGTATATTATAGTATGTAATGTTAGTATATTATAGTATGTAATGTTAGTATATTATAGTATGTAAGGCTAGTATATTATAGTATGTAATGTTAGTGTATTATAGTATGTAATGCTAGTATATTATAGTATGTAAGGCTAGTATAATATAGTATGTAAGGATAGTATATTATAGTATGTAATGTTAGTATATTATAGTATGTAATGTTAGTATATTATAGTATGCAATGCTAGTATATTATAGTATGTAATGCTAATATATTATACTATTTAATGTTAGTATATTATAGTATGAAATACTAGTATATTATAGTATGTAAGTCTAGTATATGATAGTATGTAATGTTAGTATGTTATAGTATGTTATGCTAGTGTATTATAGTGTGTAAGGCTAGTATATTATAGTATGTAATGTTAGTATATTATAGTATGTAAGGCTAGTATATTATAGTATGTAATTTTACTATATTATAGTATGTAATGCTAGTATATTATAGTATGTCATGTTAGTATATTATAGTATGTAAGGCTAGTATATTATAGTATGTAATGTTAGTATATTATAGTATGTAAGGCTAGTATATTATAGTATGTAATGTTAGTATGTTATAGTATGCTATGCTAGTATATTATAGTATGTAAGGCTAGTATAATATAGTATGTAAGGATAGTATATTATAGTATGTAATGTTAGTATATTATAGTATGCAATGCTAGTATATTATAGTATGTAATGCTAGTATATTATAGTATGTAATGCTAGTATATGATAGTATGTAAGTCTAGTATATGATAGTATGTAATGTTAGTATGTTATAGTATGCTATGCCAATGTATTATAGTATGTAAGGCTAGTATATTATAATATGTAATGTTAGTATATTATAGTATGTAAGGCTAGTATATTATAGTATGTAATGTTAGTATATTATAGTATGTAATGCTAGTATATTATAGTATGTAATGCTAGTATATTGTAGTGTGTAAGGCTAATATATTATAGTATGTAATGCTAGTATATTATAATATGTAAGGCTAGTATATTATAGTATGTAATGTTAGTAGATTATGGTATGTAAGGCTAGTATATTATAGTATGTAATGTTAGCATATTATAGTATGTAAGTCTAGTATATGATAGTATGTAATGTTAGTATGTTATAGTATGCTATGCTAATGTATTATAGTATGTAAGGCTAGTATATTATAGTATGTAATGTTAGTATATTATAGTATGTAAGGCTAGTATATTATAGTATGTAATGTTAGTATGTTATAGTATGCTATGCTAGTATATTATAGTATGTAAGGCTAGTATAAAATAGTATGTAAGGCTAGTATATTATAGTATGTAATGTTAGTATGTTATAGTATGCTATGCTAGTATATTATAGTATGTAAGGCTAGTATAATATAGTATGTAATGCTAGTATATGATAGTATGTAAGTCTAGTATATGATAGTATGTAATGTTAGTATGTTATAGTATGCTATGCCAATGTATTATAGTATGTAAGGCTAGTATATTATAATATGTAATGTTAGTATATTATAGTATGCTATGCTAATGTATTATAGTATGTAAGGCTAGTATATTGTAGTATGTAAGGCTAATATATTATAGTATGTAATGCTAGTATATTATAATATGTAAGGCTAGTATATTATAGTATGTAATGTTAGTAGATTATGGTATGTAAGGCTAGTATATTTTAGTATGAAATGTTAGCATATTATAGTATGTAAGGCTAGTATTTTATAGTATGTAATGCTAGTGTATTATAGTATGTAAGGCTAGTATATTATAGTATGCCATGTTAGTATATTATAGTATGTAAGGCTAGTATATTATAGTATGTAATGTTAGTATATTATAGTATGTAAGGCTAGTATATTATAGTATGTAATGCTAGTATATTATAGTATGTAAGGCTAGTATAATATAGTATGTAAGGATAGTATATTATAGTATGTAATGTTAGTATATTATAGTATGTAATGTTAGTATATTATAGTATGCAATGCTAGTATATTATAGTATGTAATGCTAGTATATTATACTATTTAATGTTAGTATATTATAGTATGTAATGCTAGTATATTATAGTATTTAAGGCTAGTATATGATAGAATGTAATATTAGTATATTATAGTATGTTATGCTAGTGTATTATAGTATGTAAGGCTAGTATATTATAGTATGTAATGTTAGTATATTATAGTATGTAAGGCTAGTATATTATAGTATGTAAGGCTAGTATATTATAGTATGTAATGCTAGTATATTATAGTATGTAATGCTAGTATATTATAGTATGTAAGGCTTGTATATTATAGTATGTAAGGCGAGTATATTATAGTATGTAAGGCTAGTATCTTATAGTATGTAAGGCTAGTATATTATAGTATGTAATGTTAGTATATTATATTATGTAATGTTAGTATATTACAGTATGTAAGGCTAGTATATTATAGTATGTAAGGCTAGTATATTATAGTATGTAATGTTAGTATATTATAGTATGTAATGCTAGTATATTATGGATTGTAATGTTAGTATATTATAGTATGTAAGGCTAGTATATTATAGTATGTAATGTTAGTATATTATAGTATGTAAGGCTAGTATATTATAGTATGTAATGTTAGTATGTTATAGTATGCTATGCTAGTATATTATAGTATGTAAGGCTAGTATAATATAGTATGTAAGGCTAGTATATTATAGTATGTAATGTTAGTATGTTATAGTATGCTATGCTAGTATATTATAGTATGTAAGGCTAGTATAATATAGTATGTAATGCTAGTATATGATAGTATGTAAGTCTAGTATATGATAGTATGTAATGTTAGTATGTTATAGTATGCTATGCCAATGTATTATAGTATGTAAGGCTAGTATATTATAATATGTAATGTTAGTATATTATAGTATGCTATGCTAATGTATTATAGTATGTAAGGCTAGTATATTGTAGTATGTAAGGCTAATATATTATAGTATGTAATGCTAGTATATTATAATATGTAAGGCTAGTATATTATAGTATGTAATGTTAGTAGATTATGGTATGTAAAGCTAGTATAATATAGTATGTAAGGATAGTATATTATAGTATGTAATGTTAGTGTATTATAGTATGCAATGCTAGTATATTATAGTATGTAATGCTAGTATATTATACTATTTAATGTTAGTATATTATAGTATGTAATGCTAGTATATGATAGTATGTAAGTCTAGTATATGATAGTATGTAATGTTAGTATGTTATAGTATGCTATGCTAATGTATTATAGTATGTAAGGCTAGTATATTATAGTATGTAAGGATAGTATATTATAGTATGTAATGTTAGTATATTATAGTATGCAATGCTAGTATATTATAGTATGTAATGCTAGTATATTATACTATTTAATGTTAGTATATTATAGTATGTAATGCTAGTATATGATAGTATGTAAGTCTAGTATATGATAGTATGTAATGTTAGTATGTTATAGTATGCTATGCTAATGTATTATAGTATGTAAGGCTAGTATATTATAGTATGTAATGTTAGTATATTATAGTATGTAAGGCTAGTATATTATAGTATGTAATGTTAGTATATTATAGTATGTAATGCTAGTATATTATAGTATGTAATGCTAGTATATTGTAGTATGTAAGGCTAATATATTATAGTATGTAATGCTAGTATATTATAATATGTAAGGCTAGTATATTATAGTATGTAATGTTAGTAGATTATGGTATGTAAGGCTAGTATATTATAGTATGTAATGTTTGCATATTATAGTATGTAAGGCTAGTATTTTATAGTATGTAATGCTAGTGTATTATAGTATGTAAGGCTAGTATATTATAGTATGTAATGTTAGTAGATTATGGTATGTAAGGCTAGTATATTATAGTATGTAATGTTAGTATATTATAGTATGTAATGTTAGTATATTATAGTATGTAAGGCTAGTATATTATAGTATGTAATGTTAGTGTATTATAGTATGTAATGCTAGTATATTATAGTATGTAAGGCTAGTATAATATAGTATGTAAGGATAGTATATTATTATATGTAATGTTAGTATATTATAGTATGTAATGTTAGTATATTATAGTATGCAATGCTAGTATATTATAGTATGTAATGCTAATATATTATACTATTTAATGTTAGTATATTATAGTATGTAATACTAGTATATTATAGTATGTAATGTTAGTATGTTATAGTATGCTATGCTAGTATATTATAGTATGTAAGGCTAGTATAAAATAGTATGTAAGGCTAGTATATTATAGTATGTAATGTTAGTATGTTATAGTATGCTATGCTAGTATATTATAGTATGTAAGGCTAGTATAATATAGTATGTAATGCTAGTATATGATAGTATGTAAGTCTAGTATATGATAGTATGTAATGTTAGTATGTTATAGTATGCTATGCCAATGTATTATAGTATGTAAGGCTAGTATATTATAATATGTAATGTTAGTATATTATAGTATGCTATGCTAATGTATTATAGTATGTAAGGCTAGTATATTGTAGTATGTAAGGCTAGTATATTATAATATGTAAGGCTAGTATATTATAGTATGTAATGTTAGTAGATTATGGTATGTAAGGCTAGTATATTTTAGTATGAAATGTTAGCATATTATAGTATGTAAGGCTAGTATTTTATAGTATGTAATGCTAGTGTATTATAGTATGTAAGGCTAGTATATTATAGTATGCCATGTTAGTATATTATAGTATGTAAGGCTAGTATATTATAGTATGTAATGTTAGTATATTATAGTATGTAAGGCTAGTATATTATAGTAAGTAATGCTAGTATATTATAGTATGTAAGGCTAGTATAATATAGTATGTAAGGATAGTATATTATAGTATGTAATGTTAGTATATTATAGTATGTAATGTTAGTATATTATAGTATGCAATGCTAGTATATTATAGTATGTAATGCTAGTATATTATACTATTTAATGTTAGTATATTATAGTATGTAATGCTAGTATATTATAGTATTTAAGGCTAGTATATGATAGAATGTAATATTAGTATATTATAGTATGTTATGCTAGTGTATTATAGTATGTAAGGCTAGTATATTATAGTATGTAATGTTAGTATATTATAGTATGTAAGGCTAGTATATTATAGTATGTAATGTTAGTATATTATAGTATGTAATGCTACTATATTATAGTATGTAATGCTAGTATATTGTAGTATGTAAGGCTTGTATATTATAGTATGTAAGGCGAGTATATTATAGTATGTAAGGCTAGTATCTTATAGTATGTAAGGCTAGTATATTATAGTATGTAATGTTAGTATATTATATTATGTAATGTTAGTATATTACAGTATGTAAGGCTAGTATATTATAGTATGTAAGGCTAGTATATTATAGTATGTAATGTTAGTATATTATAGTATGTAATGCTAGTATATTATGGATTGTAATGTTAGTATATTATAGTATGTAAGGCTAGTATATTATAGTATGTAATGTTAGTATATTATAGTATGTAAGGCTAGTATATTATAGTATGTAATGTTAGTATGTTATAGTATGCTATGCTAGTATATTATAGTATGTAAGGCTAGTATAATATAGTATGTAAGGCTAGTATATTATAGTATGTAATGTTAGTATGTTATAGTATGCTATGCTAGTATATTATAGTATGTAAGGCTAGTATAATATAGTATGTAATGCTAGTATATGATAGTATGTAAGTCTAGTATATGATAGTATGTAATGTTAGTATGTTATAGTATGCTATGCCAATGTATTATAGTATGTAAGGCTAGTATATTATAATATGTAATGTTAGTATATTATAGTATGGTATGCTAATGTATTATAGTATGTAAGGCTAGTATATTGTAGTATGTAAGGCTAATATATTATAGTATGTAATGCTAGTATATTATAATATGTAAGGCTAGTATATTATAGTATGTAATGTTAGTAGATTATGGTATGTAAAGCTAGTATAATATAGTATGTAAGGATAGTATATTATAGTATGTAATGTTAGTGTATTATAGTATGCAATGCTAGTATATTATAGTATGTAATGCTAGTATATTATACTATTTAATGTTAGTATATTATAGTATGTAATGCTAGTATATGATAGTATGTAAGTCTAGTATATGATAGTATGTAATGTTAGTATGTTATAGTATGCTATGCTAATGTATTATAGTATGTAAGGCTAGTATATTATAGTATGTAAGGATAGTATATTATAGTATGTAATGTTAGTATATTATAGTATGCAATGCTAGTATATTATAGTATGTAATGCTAGTATATTATACTATTTAATGTTAGTATATTATAGTATGTAATGCTAGTATATGATAGTATGTAAGTCTAGTATATGATAGTATGTAATGTTAGTATGTTATAGTATGCTATGCTAATGTATTATAGTATGTAAGGCTAGTATATTATAGTATGTAATGTTAGTATATTATAGTATGTAAGGCTAGTATATTATAGTATGTAATGTTAGTATATTATAGTATGTAATGCTAGTATATTATAGTATGTAATGCTAGTATATTGTAGTATGTAAGGCTAATATATTATAGTATGTAATGCTAGTATATTATAATATGTAAGGCTAGTATATTATAGTATGTAATGTTAGTAGATTATGGTATGTAAGGCTAGTATATTATAGTATGTAATGTTTGCATATTATAGTATGTAAGGCTAGTATTTTATAGTATGTAATGCTAGTGTATTATAGTATGTAAGGCTAGTATATTATAGTATGTAATGTTAGTAGATTATGGTATGTAAGGCTAGTATATTATAGTATGTAATGTTAGTATATTATAGTATGTAATGTTAGTATATTATAGTATGTAAGGCTAGTATATTATAGTATGTAATGTTAGTGTATTATAGTATGTAATGCTAGTATATTATAGTATGTAAGGCTAGTATAATATAGTATGTAAGGATAGTATATTATAGTATGTAATGTTAGTATATTATAGTATGTAATGTTAGTATATTATAGTATGCAATGCTAGTATATTATAGTATGTAATGCTAATATATTATACTATTTAATGTTAGTATATTATAGTATGTAATACTAGTATATTATAGTATGTAAGTCTAGTATATGATAGTATGTAATGTTAGTATGTTATAGTATGTTATGCTAGTGTATTATAGTGTGTAAGGCTAGTATATTATAGTATGTAATGTTAGTATATTATAGTATGTAAGGCTAGTATATTATAGTATGTAATTTTACTATATTATAGTATGTAATGCTAGTATATTATAGTATGTCATGTTAGTATATTATAGTATGTAAGGCTAGTATATTATAGTATATAATGTTAGTATATTATAGTATGTAAGGCTAGTATATTATAGTATGTAATGTTAGTATGTTATAGTATGCTATGCTAGTATATTATAGTATGTAAGGCTAGTATAATATAGTATGTAAGGATAGTATATTATAGTATGTAATGTTAGTATATTATAGTATGCAATGCTAGTATATTATAGTATGTAATGCTAGTATATTATAGTATGTAATGCTAGTATATGATAGTATGTAAGTCTAGTATATGATAGTATGTAATGTTAGTATGTTATAGTATGCTTTGCCAATGTATTATAGTATGTAAGGCTAGTATATTATAATATGTAATGTTAGTATATTATAGTATGTAAGGCTAGTATATTATAGTATGTAATGTTAGTATATTATAGTATGTAATGCTAGTATATTATAGTATGTAATGCTAGTATATTGTAGTGTGTAAGGCTAATATATTATAGTATGTAATGCTAGTATATTATAATATGTAAGGCTAGTATATTATAGTATGTAATGTTAGTAGATTATGGTATGTAAGGCTAGTATATTATAGTATGTAATGTTAGCATATTATAGTATGTAAGTCTAGTATATGATAGTATGTAATGTTAGTATGTTATAGTATGCTATGCTAATGTATTATAGTATGTAAGGCTAGTATATTATAGTATGTAATGTTAGTATATTATAGTATGTAAGGCTAGTATATTATAGTATGTAATGTTAGTATGTTATAGTATGCTATGCTAGTATATTATAGTATGTAAGGCTAGTATAATATAGTATGTAAGGCTAGTATATTATAGTATGTAATGTTAGTATGTTATAGTATGCTATGCTAGTATATTATAGTATGTAAGGCTAGTATAATATAGTATGTAATGCTAGTATATGATAGTATGTAAGTCTAGTATATGATAGTATGTAATGTTAGTATGTTATAGTATGCTATGCCAATGTATTATAGTATGTAAGGCTAGTATATTATAATATGTAATGTTAGTATATTATAGTATGCTATGCTAATGTATTATAGTATGTAAGGCTAGTATATTGTAGTATGTAAGGCTAATATATTATAGTATGTAATGCTAGTATATTATAATATGTAAGGCTAGTATATTATAGTATGTAATGTTAGTAGATTATGGTATGTAAGGCTAGTATATTTTAGTATGAAATGTTAGCATATTATAGTATGTAAGGCTAGTATTTTATAGTATGTAATGCTAGTGTATTATAGTATGTAAGGCTAGTATATTATAGTATGCCATGTTAGTATATTATAGTATGTAAGGCTAGTATATTATAGTATGTAATGTTAGTATATTATAGTATGTAAGGCTAGTATATTATAGTAAGTAATGCTAGTATATTATAGTATGTAAGGCTAGTATAATATAGTATGTAAGGATAGTATATTATAGTATGTAATGTTAGTATATTATAGTATGTAATGTTAGTATATTATAGTATGCAATGCTAGTATATTATAGTATGTAATGCTAGTATATTATACTATTTAATGTTAGTATATTATAGTATGTAATGCTAGTATATTATAGTATTTAAGGCTAGTATATGATAGAATGTAATATTAGTATATTATAGTATGTTATGCTAGTGTATTATAGTATGTAAGGCTAGTATATTATAGTATGTAATGTTAGTATATTATAGTATGTAAGGCTAGTATATTATAGTATGTAATGTTAGTATATTATAGTATGTAATGCTACTATATTATAGTATGTAATGCTAGTATATTGTAGTATGTAAGGCTTGTATATTATAGTATGTAAGGCGAGTATATTATAGTATGTAAGGCTAGTATCTTATAGTATGTAAGGCTAGTATATTATAGTATGTAATGTTAGTATATTATATTATGTAATGTTAGTATATTACAGTATGTAAGGCTAGTATATTATAGTATGTAAGGCTAGTATATTATAGTATGTAATGTTAGTATATTATAGTATGTAATGCTAGTATATTATGGATTGTAATGTTAGTATATTATAGTATGTAAGGCTAGTATATTATAGTATGTAATGTTAGTATATTATAGTATGTAAGGCTAGTATATTATAGTATGTAATGTTAGTATATTATAGTATGTAATGCTAGTATATTATAGTATGTAAAGCTAGTATAATATAGTATGTAAGGATAGTATATTATAGTATGTAATGTTAGTGTATTATAGTATGCAATGCTAGTATATTATAGTATGTAATGCTAGTATATTATACTATTTAATGTTAGTATATTATAGTATGTAATGCTAGTATATGATAGTATGTAAGTCTAGTATATGATAGTATGTAATGTTAGTATGTTATAGTATGCTATGCTAATGTATTATAGTATGTAAGGCTAGTATATTATAGTATGTAAGGATAGTATATTATAGTATGTAATGTTAGTATATTATAGTATGCAATGCTAGTATATTATAGTATGTAATGCTAGTATATTATACTATTTAATGTTAGTATATTATAGTATGTAATGCTAGTATATGATAGTATGTAAGTCTAGTATATGATAGTATGTAATGTTAGTATGTTATAGTATGCTATGCTAATGTATTATAGTATGTAAGGCTAGTATATTATAATATGTAATGTTAGTATATTATAGTATGTAAGGCTAGTATTTTATAGTATGTAATGTTAGTATATTATAGTATGTAATGCTAGTATATTATACTATTTAATGTTAGTATATTATAGTATGTAATGCTAGTATATGATAGTATGTAAGTCTAGTATATGATAGTATGTAATGTTAGTATGTTATAGTATGCTATGCTAATGTATTATAGTATGTAAGGCTAGTATATTATAAAATGTAATGTTAGTATATTATAGTATGTAAGGCTAGTATATTATAGTATGTAATGTTAGTATGTTATAGTATGCTATGCTAATGTATTATAGTATGTAAGGCTAGTATATTGTAGTATGTAAGGCTAATATATTATAGTATGTAATGCTAGTATATTATAATATGTAAGGCTAGTATATTATAGTATGTAATGTTAGTAGATTATGGTATGTAAGGCTAGTATATTATAGTATGTAATGTTAGCATATTATAGTATGTAAGGCTAGTATTTTATAGTATGTAATGCTAGTGTATTATAGTATGTAAGGCTAGTATATTATAGTATGTAATGTTAGTATATTATAGTATGTAATGCTAGTATATTATAGTATGTAATGCTAGTATATTGTAGTATGTAAGGCTAATATATTATAGTATGTAATGCTAGTATATTATAATATGTAAGGCTAGTCTATTATAGTATGTAATGTTAGTAGATTATGGTATGTAAGGCTAGTATATTATAGTATGTAATGTTAGCATATTATAGTATGTAAGGCTAGTATTTTATAGTATGTAATGCTAGTGTATTATAGTATGTAAGGCTAGTATATTATAGTATGCCATGTTAGTATATTATAGTATGTAAGGCTAGTATATTATAGTATGTAATGTTAGTATATTATAGTATGTAAGGCTAGTATATTATAGTATGTAATGCTAGTATATTATAGTATGTAAGGCTAGTATAATATAGTATGTAAGGATAGTATATTATAGTATGTAATGTTAGTATATTATAGTATGTAATGTTAGTATATTATAGTATGCAATGCTAGTATATTATAGTATGTAATGCTAGTATATTATACTATTTAATGTTAGTATATTATAGTATGTAATGCTAGTATATTATAGTATTTAAGGCTAGTATATGATATTATGTAATATTAGTATATTATAGTATGTTATGCTAGTGTATTATAGTATGTAAGGCTAGTATATTATAGTATGTAATGTTAGTATATTATAGTATGTAATGCTACTATATTATAGTATGTAATGCTAGTATATTGTAGTATGTAAGGCTTGTATATTATAGTATGTAAGGCTAGTATATTATAGTATGTAAGGCTAGTATCTTATAGTATGTAAGGCAAGTATATTATAGTATGTAATGTTAGTATATTATATTATGTAATACTACTATATTATAGTATGTAATGCTAGTATATTGTAGTATGTAAGGCTTGTATATTATAGTATGTAAGGTTAGTATATTATAGTTTGTAAGGCTAGTATCTTATAGTATGTAAGGCTAGTATATTATAGTATGTAATGTTAGTATATTATATTATGTAATGTTAGTATATTACAGTATGTAAGGCTAGTATATTATAGTATGTAAGGCTAGTATATTATAGTATGTAATGTTAGTATATTATAGTATGTAATGCTAGTATATTATGGAATGAAATGTTAGTATATTATAGTATGTAATGTTAGTATATTACAGTATGTAAGGCTAGTATATTATAGTATGTAATGTTAGTATATTATAGTATGTAATGCTAGTATATTATAGTATGTAATGTTAGTATATTATATTATGTAATGTTAGTATATTACAGTATGCAAGGCTAGTATATTATAGTATGTAAGGCTAGTATATTATAGTATGTAATGTTAGTATATTATAGTATGTAATGCTAGTATATTATGGAATGAAATGTTAGTATATTATAGTATGTAATGTTAGTATATTACAGTATGTAAGGCTAGTATATTATAGAATGTAATGTTAGTATATTGTAGTTTGTAAGGCTGGTATATTATAGTATGTAATGCTAGTATTTAATAGTATGTAAGGCTAGTATATTATAGTATGTAAGGCTAATATATAATAGTATGTAAGGCTAGTATATAATAGTATGTAAGGCTAGTATATTATAGTATGTAAGGCTAGTATATTATAGTATGTAAGGCTAATATATAATAGTATGTAAGGCTAGTATATAATAGTATGTAAGGCTAGTATATTATAGTATGTAAGGCTAGTATATAATAGTATGTAAGGCTAGTATATTATAGTATGTAAGGCTAGTATATTATAGTATGTAATGTTAGTATATTATAGTATGTAATGTTAGTATATTATAGTATGTAAGGCTAGTATATTATAGTATGTAATGTTAGTATATTATAGTATGTAATGCTAGTATATTGTAGTATGTAAGGCTAGTATATTATAGTATGTAAGGCTAGTATATTATAGTATGTAAGGCTAATATATAATAGTATGTAAGGCTAGTATATAATAGTATGTAAGGCTAGTATATTATAGTATGTAAGGCTAGTATATAATAGTATGTAAGGCTAGTATATTATAGTATGTAAGGCTAGTATATTATAGTATGTAATGTTAGTATATTATAGTATGTAATGTTAGTATATTATAGTATGTAAGGCTAGTATATTATAGTATGTAATGTTAGTATATTATAGTATGTAATGCTAGTATATTGTAGTATGTAAGGCTAGTATATTATAGTATGTAAGGCTAATATATAATAGTATGTAAGGCTAGTATATAATAGTATGTAAGGCTAGTATATTATAGTATGTAAGGCTAGTATATAATAGTATGTAAGGCTAGTATATTATAGTATGTAAGGCTAGTATATTATAGTATGTAATGTTAGTATATTATAGTATGTAATGTTAGTATATTATAGTATGTAATGTTAGTATATTATAGTATGTAATGTTAGTATATTATAGTATGTAATGCTAGTGTATTATAGTATGTAAGGCTCGTATATTATAGTATGTAATGTTAGTATATTATAGTTTGTAATGTTAGTATATTATAGTATGTAATGCTAGTATATTATAGTATGTAAGGCTAGTATATTATAGTATGTAATGCTAGTATATAATAGTATGTAATGCTAGTATATTGTAGTATGTAAGGCTAGTATATTATAGTATGTAATGCTAGTATATTGTAGTTTGTAAGGCTGGTATATTATAGTATGTAATGCTAGTATTTAATAGTATGTAAGGCTAGTATATTATAGTATGTAAGGCTAATATATAATAGTATGTAAGGCTAGTATATAATAGTATGTAAGGCTAGTATATTATAGTATGTAAGGCTAGTATATTATAGTATGTAAGGCTAATATATAATAGTATGTAAGGCTAGTATATAATAGTATGTAAGGCTAGTATATTATAGTATGTAAGGCTAGTATATAATAGTATGTAAGGCTAGTATATTATAGTATGCAAGGCTAGTATATTATAGTATGTAATGTTAGTATATTATAGTATGTAATGTTAGTATATTATAGTATGTAAGGCTAGTATATTATAGTATGTAATGTTAGTATATTATAGTATGTAATGCTAGTATATTATAGTATGTTATGTTAGTATATTATAGTATGTAATGTTAGTATATTATAGTATGTAATGCTAGTATATTATAGTATGTAATGCTAGTATATTATAGTATGTAATGTTAGTATATTATAGTATGTAATGCTAGTATATTATAGTATGTAATGCTAGTATATTATAGTATGTAATGTTAGTATATTATAGTATGTAATGCTAGTATATTGTAGTATGTAAGGCTAGTACATTATAGAATGTAATGCTAGTATATTATAGTATGTAATGTTAGTATATTTTGGTATGTAAGGCTAGTATAATATAGTATGTAAGGCTAGTATATTATAGTATGTAATGTTAGGATATTATAGTATGTAATGTTAGTATATTTTAGTATGTAAGGCTAGTATAATATAGTATGTAAGGCTAGTATATTATAGTATGTAATGTTAGTATATTATAGTATGTAATGCTAGTGTATTATAGTATGTTATGTTAGTATATTATAGTATGTAATGCAAGTGTATTAGTATATCACTGATATGAAAGTGCAGCTTTAATCTTTTTTTATGTCTGAAAAAAAGTTCAATATAACTTTTTTAATTGAATCTGACACTAATACAGCAGTATGAAGCAATATTTCCAAGTGATGTTGAGGGGTCATAGGTACCTCTAGACAGGTCCATCTGGATTTGGACAAATGCTAAAATCACTAATTCTGATGTATTCTTTGCACAACAGTTTACCCCTTAAACAAATAAAAATCAACAAACATAATTAGTTGATTTGTTCCGCTGGTTAAAACTATTAATCTAAAGGAGATAAAGGATGTTCTACAAAGAGCAAGGTTTAAAATTTATACTTTACGCTATTAATTAGTGATAGTTGATTCCTATTTCAACCATTAAAGGCACAGTCTAGTCAAAGTTAAAGGGACACTGAACCCAAAAATTTTCATTTGTGATTCAGATAGAGCAGCAATTTTAAGCAACTTTCTAATTTACTCCTATTTTCAAATGTAATTAATTCTCTTGGTATCTTTATTTGAAATGCAAGAATTTAAGTTTAGATGCCAGCCCATTTTTTGGTGAACAACCTGGGTTGTTCTTGCTGATTGGTGGATAAATTCATCCACCAATAAAAAAATGCTGTCCACAGTTCTGAACCAAAAAAAAGCTTAGATGCCTTCTTTTTCAAATAAAGCTAGCAAGAGAACAAAAAAATTGATAAATGAGTAAATTAGAAATTTGCTTAAAATTGCATGCTCTATATAAATCACAAGAGAAAAAAATTGGGTTCAGTGTCCCTTTAAACTTTCATGATTCAGATAGAGCATGCAATTTTAAACAACTTTCCACTTTACTTTTATCATCAAATGTGCTTTGTTCTTTTGGTAATCTTGGTTGAAAGCTAAACCTAAGGAGGCTAATATGCTAAATTTAAAGTGTATTAAATTGTTATGCAAAACTGGGGAATGGGTAATAAAGGGATTAGCTATCTTTTTAAACAATTAAAATTCTGGAGTACACTTTCCCTTTAAGTTTGTATCTTTCACTTTTGTTTTTTGACAATGCTGAGTCCATTAAATGTACATTCAAAAATAATTTGTGCTTAAAGAAGTTATTCATAGGAAATAAGGGGTTAACAGATTTTCATTAATTAATAAATAATGTTGTCAAAATTCAGCTGAACTAAACAACCCATGATCATTTTCATTAAAAAAAAAAATCTGTAAAAATGTGCGTCTAATATTTGACAAATTATTTTTGAAGTTCATAGTAGATGCATGATACAATGTGAATAGGTTTGATCAGCATATCCATAATAAGTCTGATTTTTAAAAGAAATTTAGAGAGAAGAGATTAAAAAAATGTAATATTTGCATCAAACAATGAATTTAACAGTTAAGACTAAATTCAAATACGGAATGTAATTTTAAACAACTTTCCAATTTACTTTTATCACCAATTTTGCTTTGTTCTCTTGGTATTTTTAGTTGAAAGCTAAACCTAGGAGATTCATATGCTAATTTCTTAGACCTTGAAGGCTGCCTCTAATCTGAAAGCATTTTGACAGTTTCATTAGTTCATGTGTGTCATATAGATATCATTGAGCTCATGCACGTGAAGTTACCTAGTAGCCAGCACTGATTGGCTAAAATGCAAGTCTGTCAAAAGAACTGAAACAAGGGGGCAGTTTGCAGAGGCTTAGATACAAAGTAATTACAGAGGTAAAAACTGTATTGTTATAACTGTGCTGTTTATGCAAAACTAGGGAATGGGTAATAAAGGGATTATCTATCTTTTTCAACAACAAAAATTCTGGTGTTGACTGTCCCTTTAAGACATATCTGGAGAATAAGGAATCTATATTGGAGAGATTATATATCTTGTCTAAAAATTATAGCCTTTCTGATATTGTTTTTTATGCCAGTAGTGATTGTAAAACTCAAATGTAGATATGTTTATGTCAAACGCCTGTTTGATTATTTTCTAATTCGAAGACAGGAATCCTAATTATATAAATAGTCATGTTTCAGTTGTACTTGAATGAAAAATTGGTTATATTATGAAAAAAAAAAATAGTTAACATGTCAGACGGTGTAGTTTCTTTTGGAACAATATGGAAGCAATGTTGAGAGGAGTAATTGTTTATATGTATAAAATAATACAACTCTGATGAATGTTACAAATGGATCTAATTAATATAATTTAAAATAAATAATAAATAAATAATCAAATAAATAGATAAAATAAAGAGCACAATTTTATTCAAAGCTTTATTAAGACTTAGACGATATTAACATACAATATTTCAAGTAAAAATTTGACAGCATATTATTCTAAAACATTTAGAGTGAAGACTGACAATTAGTACAAAAATACTTATATAAAGTCAATTAGCTGCCATTACCTAATGATTAAAATTGTTTAAATCACAGTTTGTGATGGTTAAGGCACAAGTTGGAAAAAAAGAAGAAGGGCAGGAGGAAAAGGGTAGATGGGGGGTGCAGTACTAGAGACAGTTAAAAGTCCCAGTCTAGCCCAAGAGTTAGGGTGAGATTCAGGGAGTCCCAATAAAAGTCCTGTCAGGGAATGGATAGGGATGGGTGTGGGGCTACTTAAGTGTAATGACGGATACAATTCCATAAGTGTAGGTACTCCAATATTATCCTGTTATCAATACTGAGGTTCCTACGACAATGTGGAGGGATCCATACTAGATTGTGTAGTTGGATATAATTGGGAAGGGAGGCCTGCTCAATATCTCTCCACCTGCTTTTATCCTGTTTATTGCCCCATTGTGATATGTGAGTCAGCATAGCCACCTCATAATATCTATGTACAGAGGGCAAGGCGATGCCTCCGTGCGGCCTAGGATATTGTAGGGTTTTATTGGCTACTTGCACCATTTTACCTTGCCATATGTAGCTGAAAATTGCAAATATTGGGGTAGGCGTATAGGGAGGCAACATAATAAATACATTAATTTTGGAAGGAATTTTGGAAGGAATTATATTTTCAAAGCCGTAATCCTCCCTAACCATGAGATAAACTAGTTCCATTTAGATTTAAGGTGCCACAGTTCGTTCAATAAGGAATGGTAATTATCTCAAATAATTTGTGGGTAGTATTAGAGATGTGGATACCTAAGTGCTTAATATAATCCCTTTTCCAGTTAAAATTATAAGTATTAGTAAATTGTTGTAAATAATCTTGTGAAAATCCCCATGTGTAAATTTTTGTTTAGGAAGAGTTAAGCTTATTGTGAGACATTTTGCTAAATGAGTCTAAGATTGATAATAAATAGGGTATTGTATCAGCAAGGGATGAGGTAATTATTGTGACATCGTCCGCAAAGAGTACAATTTTGGGTGTTGTGCCGAAAAGTGTGAGTCCTTTCACATTGTCATCTTGTCGAATGTGTTTGGCTAGTGGTTCAATGGCGAGGGCAAATAATAAGGGAGACAGGGGGAAACCCTGACGTGCTCCATTGGAGAGTGGAAAAGGCTGAAGCCAAGGCCCCTCACTCTAGCTGTAGGGGTGGAATAGAGGGCACAATTTAATATACAATATAAACCAGAAAAAAATGCTAGCTTCCTTGGTGAAACAATAACGTATCTAGTATACATTGCATAAATAATATGATACTTCCTGTAAAATATTTAATGCTTTCTGTACAGATTTAAATAAGTTAATCAATTTCAATCTGGATCAATATATAGTAAATTCTCATTATGCAAAATAAAATAAAGTGATTTAGATTTATTCAATAAGGATATTTAATATTAGAGGAAGTTACAAAGGCAATAAAAAAATACCATTTTGTAAAGTCCCTGGACCAGATAAAATTCCTAAAAAGTTTTACAAAGTTACCAAAGAAATTTTAAATAAACTGAATAAATAAATGAAACATTCTCTGTCCCAATATTTTTGAAGAGGAGAACAAGACAGGGTTGTCCTCTCTCTCAGTTTTTTTTTAAATTTAAATTTAGAACTTTTTTTTTTAAATGTTAAGATTTTTTTTTGAAGGAATTAAGATAGGGAATATTAGATCTAATATGTATGGGGTATTTTTTATCTTTCTCTATTCACAATGCACTATTACAGTTTTAAATTGTTCACTTAGATTTTTAATGAATCCACTTATTATTACATTTTATGCGCAATGTAATATTATTAATTTAATTTTTTAAGATTGTTTTACTATATACCCAGGTGCTTTATATATTGTTATGTTGTTTTATCCCTTCACTAATATTGTCTCATAACACATAGGGACTAATTATCTAAACTTTGCTTGTTCTTATGTCATTTTTAACGACAACCGATGCAGGGGCTGCCCTGGTGGAATTATCTTAAAAAAGGAGTAGTCCCTTTGAAACTAATGGTGCTTGCTGGAAAGGGAAACTTTGCTGTAAGCATAAAAAACTAAACACATTGCACTGCTTTCTGCATATACCATTTTACAATAGCCTCTATTTTTTTATGCATGTGTTTTTCTATGAGGGTATTAAGTATTTTGTGTATTTTGTCACAACCTTGCCACCTTTTTGTTTGCGATAAAAAACAGTGAGACCTGTAGGAGGAAAAGTTTAGATAATTACGCTTGGATTTGAGAGACAGTTTCATACATGCCCATGGAACGCCCCTGTTCAGACTATTTTATGATAAAACAACAATTAGCCTCTGTATTTTCAAATGTCTGTGTTTTTTGCACATCCAGTGTACTTTAATTGCTATCTATGCTGTACATATTTAATACAATTTATTATTATTATTATCGGTTATTTGTAGAGCGCCAACAGATTCCGCAGCGCTGAATTCCTCTGTAATTTACATACAAATGTTACGTTTTTGATAAAATATGTTTATTGTTTTTTTAAACAATCGTTTTGCAATATTTGATGCACCTTAACAATACAATTTTTTCAGGAGTATTTACATGTGAATATTTCAATTATTTGTTTTGTATGAATTTAAATTTACGATTTTAACTGTTCACTTTGTAGTGTTTGCTTCTCCTTCCCATATGAAAATGCAGTATACGCCCCTTAGCCCCTTAGCGAGACACCCTGTTTTAAAGCATAAACAGTGGCTTAAGATAATTCCACCAGGGAAATAGAGGTACTGATAAGCATTCTTAAGTAATCTCACCAACCCAGAGACCTTTAGATAATAAGTCCCATATAAGTCTGAAGGTTTAAATATCTTTACTCCCTATTAATAATATATTTTCTTCCCCTTTTTCTTCCACATACATTAGTTTATCTTTACCCTCGTCTTCTTTTTTCTTGTTTTGTTTTCTTCTTTTCTTTTTCTGTTTCCATTATTTATTTATATTCCTTTTTTTGGGGGGTTGTTTCCCTTTTTCCTGTATTGACATGAATATGTTTAATTGTTTTATTTAATGATTGAGCAATGTCTGCTCTTTATCTCTCCTGGCTAATGGTAGGAAAAATATGATGACTATTTTATATTGATTTTTGCTAATAAATTTAGTTTGAAGGGATGGAAAAGTAAATGATACCCTCCATGTTCAAGGTTTTAATAGAATCTGCAATGCAGAATAACTACTCGGTACCCTAAGCCCTTTCTCACCAAATGTATAGCTGCTGGATGTGACCACCATGCTTTCAATTCCTGCAACAATGAACATTGAAAAATTATGATGGGATTTATGAATGTAGGAATTTTGACAACCAAATTGTAGCATTAATGTTGTCCTTGACATGTGTTCTGTTATTTGAAAGTCTCTGTAGAGTACATCTTAGCATTTAAATAACGCATGTAACAATCAAATCTGTAAATGTATAATTTGAATATTACATTTGAATATTGATTCCCATAGACTTACATTGAGGTCTACGAGAATCAACCTTTGAGTGCTACTTTCATTAATCCAAAGTTATATTCTATGAAGAAGAAACTTTTTTTTTCTTTGCAAAAACTAATGTTGACTCTTTATCAAACATTTATCTGTATAATGGAGGTGAAATATCATTATTATTATAAAATTTGCCAAAACATTCTTCCATCCCTATTAGCTATAACATCTTTGTGTAAGTACATCTTGTTGTTAAATCAATTCACTTAGCATTCACCCTTTTAAAAATGATCTGCCTATGGTGTTTCACTTTTAAAAAAGGACGTTGGCAGGTGATATGCCATGACTGGCATACAGTGACTAATACTGTACTCCTCAATACCATATGTCACATCAGACATTATTTTATTAAAGCTATATAATTAGGATTATTTCCTTTGGGCTGCACTATAATACAAAGATTCATATGCATGTATTCAACCAACTTAGCTATTCATAGCCACTAATCTGTATGATTTACCTTGTTACTTTGTGTCTACACACACTTCATTTTATGACATTTAGACAAATTTAATTGAGTTGCTTTCCTCCCTATTATCATCTGTATTAAATATTTATACTCAATGATGCAGAAAATGAAAACACACTAGTTAAAAAGTGGAGAAGTGTAGATAAATGTCAGTTTGGTAAGATGGATGCTCATGCGTCTATACCTCATACAATACAATTATAGTGATAAGAGTAACTCGCTCCAGCTTCAATTAGCCGGAAATAATGCTAAAGGGTTGTGCTGTACTCAGTTCTCAAGATTCCATTGAAATGCAAAGCCTGGGTTGTAGGATCACGACTCAATTAACCCATTACATGCACAGCTTCCAATAATAATGCAGTTAAGAGCCATTATGAGACATTACATTAAAACCTGTCAATAATTATATTCAATAAATACATAATGTTATTAGATTTTAATAAAATAATCTTTATACAATCTTATAAACAAAATATTTGTATTATCCGGCAAGAGTTCTATCTGTCATATGTTTAAGCTAAATGTATTTCTTGTTTGTTTGGTTTTCTTTTTAAAGGTACATTTTTACATTTCAGTCTTAAAGGGACATTTCAGCCAAAATTGGAATTCAAATTAATGCATTTCAGTTTTGAATAGAAACATTTTTAATTGAAAAGATTTTTATTGAATTTTTCTTCTTAATTTCATAACAAAGTAAATGCAAATGTTACATCAACATAACTTGAAACATATTGAGGTATATCTCGGCAGGTCAGCATGTCATATAAACATCAATACATTTTACCGTACATTTCAGGTCACATTATAAACCAATACTCATTAAGCAATAAATACTCTCAGAAACCTAGGTTGTTAACAAACAACTCCGGCTTCAGAAAACATAATCCATGGTTCCCAGACAGAAACAAACTGTTCTTCAGTGTCAAGCATGTTAGCTGCATTATTACTCATTTGGTAGTAGTAACCAATTTTATTTAGAATAATCTGAAAGTTAGGGATCTCAACTTTCCAATACTGGGCTATTGTTAATCTTACTATAGTAAAGATGGTAAAAATAAACTTGTTTCGTGCCCTGTTAAACCCTGGAATAGGCTCATGCAGAAGGGCTTGAGAGGCCGACACTCTTAAAGTGCGCCCAAAAATGTTGCCCAATAGACTGAAGGTTTGTGACCAGATATTTGCTACCCGTGGGCAGTCCCACCACATGTGCGAGTAAGTACCTAACTCATCACACCCTCTTAGACATTTTCTATTACCTATCTCCAATTTATGCAATCTCGAGGGGTGAAAATACCAACGAAAAGCAGTCTTCATGTAATTTTCTTTTAAATGAGCGCATATGGAAAAGGAGGATCCCCTAAAGAAAACATCATTCCATTTTTCTAAAGACCAAGTAAATTGAAATTCTTCTTCCCACTTTTGCATAAAAGGAAGCTTATGAGTCTTTGGTGGAGAGTTAAAAATGGCATACAGTCCAGTAATGGTCCCTCTCATGCTCTGTCCAGCTAAGCAAATTTGTTCAAAGTATGTGGTGCTCCCTTTGTATGAGTTACCTATCACCTCGCAAACTCTTGCCTTCAACTGAAGATATTGATACCAACTGGGTCTATCCTGTTCATTAAGGCTAGCATATGTGTTAAAGTCCATAAAGTTCTGTCCCCTTAAAGTGTCAGCAATTCTGTACAGCCCCCTATTGGCCCACTTATTCTGAAGCCCCACGTCAAGTGTAGTAGACAGCGTTATTAATGGCATTGCCTTAGAAGTGTCTGAGATTAGCTTAAATTTAATAGACAAAGAGTCCCATAGCGAGACGGAGTGTGCTACTGCTGCAAAAGTTTTCCATATGTTAGGCCTATGAGTTCTATTAGTCCATAGAAGTTTATAAATTGGCTCCACCCCAACCATATCTGACTCCAGTTGTACCCACTGAATATTATCAATCTTGTTATGCCATAACGCAGTCTGAGCCACACGGGCCGCATGGTAATATGCTAGAAAATCTGGAAATCCCATCCCTCCCCCTCTTCTACTTCTGCAGAGAGTTTGTCTATTAGTTCTTGCTCTTTTACCTTGCCAAATAAACGAAATTACATACTTCTGGAGTTGTGTGAGTGTTTTGGATGGCACAGAGACTGGTAAGCATCTAAATAGGTATAATATTTTTGGGAGAATTGTCATTTTAATTCCAATTATTCTGCCATATAGCAAAATTTTCAACTTTTCCCATTTCTGTAGCAAGTTTTTAATCTGTGATATCAAAGGCGTGTAGTTTAATTGATACAGATCTTCAGTCCTATTTGTAAGTATCACTCCTAAATATCTCATTCCCTTCTCAGCCCATGAGAAAGAGAAATTAATCTCCATGAGTTTTTTAGTGTGTGCTGGTAAATTTACACTAATAGCCTCACACTTATCATTGTTAATTTTATAACCTGATATTGCTGCAAACTTATCTATAGTGGAATACAGTACTGGAAGAGAAATAAGTGGCTTTGTGATCGAAAGAATAATGTCATCTGCAAAAAGACTGATTTTATATTCTTTTGCCTTTATATGTATGCCTGTAATATCTACATTTCGTCTGATGCTGGCTGCTAAAGGTTCGATACACAGGGCAAATAGAAGCGGGGAAAAAGGGCATCCCTGTCTAGTACCATTTGCTATTTCAATGGGTCCTGACTTATACCCCGCAATTTTAACAAATGCTGAGGGATGAGAGTATATTGTGGCGATTGCTTTTCTAAAGTTTCCCGTTATGCCAAATGCATCTAATACCTTATCGAGGTAGTCCCAGTAAATACGGTCGAATGCCTTCTCTGCGTCCAAGGAAAGGAACAGAGAAGGCATCCCTTTAACCGACGCAAGATTAATTAAATCAATCACCTTTCTCACATTATCCGGGGCCTCCCTGTTCGCTATGAACCCCACCTGATCCGGATGGACTAGTTTAGGCATTAGTTTGTTGAGTCTGGTGGCTAAAATTTTAGAGAAAATCTTTATGTCTTGGTTAATTAGAGATATAGGCCGATAATTTTTGCAGTGTTTCTTGTTTTTGCCCGGCTTCGGAATTACTGAAATTCGAGCTAGTAAGAATTCTTTCGGAATATATCCCCCTTTTAACATATGGTTAAAGGTGTTCACTAATAAGGGGCCTAATTCGTCTAGAAATGTCTTATAAAAAATACCAGTGTATCCATCTGGACCAGGTGCTTTATTGATTTTTAGGTGTTTGATTGTTTGTCTAATTTCAGCTAATGTGATAGGTGCGTTTAGCCCATCTACATCATCTGCGTCAAGCTTAGGCATATCGTCATGGCCCAAAAATTCCTGGTAGTTTTCAAATTGTCGGGGATTCCTGTCTCCCCGAGGGAGTGCATATAATGATTGGTAATTTGATGCAAAGGTGTCTGCTATAATTTGAGGATGGTTAGTGGTAGAACCATCTGGCTTCTGCAACTGAGGGACCGTTGTGAGCCTTGTCATATCTTTCAGCCTACAAGCTAACATTCTGTCAGGCTTGTTAGCGTGGATGAAATATTGTGTATCAATAAGTTTTAAGGATCTAAATGCTTCCTGAGATAACAATTTATCCAGTTCCTCCCTTTTACTATTTAGCCTTTTAAGTGTATTTGTGCTCTGAGTGGTGCAGTGAAGATTGTGTAATTGCTTAATTTCTTCCTTTAGCCTCTCACCATAAGCATGTGCCGCTTTTAATTTATTTGGAGCTAGATTCTCTAATTAATATGCCTCTTGTAAAGGCCTTAAGCGCCCCCCACACATATGAAAGATTTTCTACTGACTGTTGATTAGAGCCAATAAAAACTCCAATTTCCCTTCTCAAAAACTCTAAGAACAATTTATCTTTGAATAGGGTAGGGTTCAAATGCCAACTCTTGTTTCTAAGCGGGTCTATTAAGCCTGAAAGTGTCGTCAAAACCGCATTATGGTCTGACCAGGTGCTAACTATTATGTCTGATTTCATAATTAATGGTGCCAATATTTGGCTCACAAGAATATGGTCAATTCGTGAATAAACCTTATGGGCTGAGGAATAAAAGGTATAATCCCTATTATTTCCATTTTGAACTCTCCAGCTATCTAATAGGTTGTGATCTAACAAAAAATCACATAGTACTTTTCTAAATTTCTGTGTTTGAGAAGCTGACCTCGTCCCTGATCTGTCCATTTCGGGGTCTACCACCGTGTTAAAATCTCCCCCAATGATTAGCCTATACTGTTTCCAGTACGTTAGTAACTTACTGAGTTTAGCCAAGAAAAGGGCCTGAGATTCATTAGGAGCATAGATATTACCTATTACCACTGGGGTGTCATGAATTTTACCTCTGAGAATTATGTATCTACCCTGTGTATCTATAAAAGACTCTTCTTCCTGGAAATTGATACTATTGTGCATAAGAATAGAGACGCCACACTTTTTCTTACTACAAGTGGCGCGATACTGTAATGGATATGCTCTGTCCCAATATTTAGGGGTTGCTGTCTTGGTGAAATGTGTCTCCTGCATGAAAATAACGTGTGCCCCTAGGGATTTATACATGCTAATGGCTTTGCGTCTTTTTACATTGGAGTTAAAACCTTTAACATTATGCGTAAGCACCTTAAGTGACATATGTGTAACGATTAATATCTGCTTTCAACATGTGTACATTGCTATACATTTCTTTAAATAACCATAGTGCACCGCTCCCTGACAAGAGACGTGAACCTGCATACAATAAACAAGATAAGGATTGGACCCTAAACACATTCTGATACATTCGGTACCTGAAAACCAACGACTTAGAAGACCTTGACCTGCCGAGGAAAAGACAATAAACATTGCCAACAGTAACATAAAACTGTAGAACTGAATATACAAACAACATTATTTGTACCCCGACATCCGGGTTTGAGAACATAATAAAATGATAACAAAAAACAACCAGGAAAAAACCTGTAAGAAAACTGTTAGCGGACTCAGTGGGAAGGGAAAGGGGAAAGGAAAGACAAGGGGAAAGGTCCAGCAAGAGGGTTATCATGAAAAGAAGTCCGCCAGGAACTCCAAGCTGAACCAGTGAACTGAATGAAGAATAATGACATTAGCCACTCTTTATTGGTTTCTCCACTCATGACGAATTAGAGTTGAAGTATCAAAAATGGATATCAAAAGTGTCCCCAACTGCTCTCCTCAACTAGGACTCTCCTGATTTCTACTAGGCCGAGCATTTTTGCTGTTCTTGCCCACAGATGTCCATTCTTTCGTAATCGCTTTACGTTGAGGCTTTGGGGAAGAGGACTCTGCTTCGTTTATTTTCTCTAGCTTTAGTTTCTCCAAAATGCTTTGTCCTTCTGAAAGAGATGAACAAGAGTATGATGACTTCTCATACATAAAAATAAGCTTGAATGGGAAACCCCAACGATATTTGATCTGTGCCTTGATTAACACTGAAACCACTGGTTTGAGCTCTCTTCTCCTCCTGAGGGTAGTTGGCGAAAGATCTGTGAAAAGCTGCAAGGCATGGCCTTCAAATGTTATTCTAGGAACATTGCGTACTGCTTGCATGATTTGGTCCTTGATATGATAATAATGTAACTTGGTGATCACATCTCTTGCTGTCGCTGTTGTGGGTGGTCTGGCCAGTGCTCTGTGTGCTCTGTCCATCAGTAACAATGAAGGATCTGTATCCGGTACTTATTGTTGAAATATTTTTAGCAAGGTAAGTTGTTGTATGATTCTGGCAGGTTTCGAATTCTAATATTGGATCTTCTGGATCTGTTCTCCAGATCCTCTAATGCATCCTCCAACTTCTGTATTTGCTCCTGCTGTGTTTTTATAGTGTTTTGCAAAATAGGTATTTCTTCTGCAATATCGTCCATTTTATCCTCCAAAGTTGCCGTCCTATCTCCAATTTCTGATATATCTTGTTTTAATTCTGAGAGAGCTGCCCTCATCTCTTCCTTAAACATTTGCTTAATCTGTAATAGGAGATCACTACTCTGTGAACCCCCCTCTGCAGCTGTGTGGGGGCTTTTTGGGGAGGATTGTTGGGACTCTGCGTCTACAGATAGTTCCCCAGCACTTTGGTTTTTTGTTAGCTGAGATCTAGAGAGACAGTCTTTGACTGACTGATTTCTTCCCTTCATCATGGCAAACTAGATAGATTACAGTAGATAACAAAAACTGGAAATCAATAATTATTGACAAAGCACTGGCAGACCACAATATTTAGGGCAGTTATAATAAATGCATAGGAAAGGGTTCCCACTCAGTCCGCTTGTAGAATATGCTTTTAATTCAGCTTCATGTCAATATGTTGAACAGGTTGCAGCTTATAAATCAGTATGTACCTAGAGGGTGCCAGTTTTTGAGGCTTATTGAATGCTGCTCCCTTGGTATCCCAGGCCCAATTAACTCCTGTGGGGCTAGGGAAGGGGCAACCAGTGTCTGTAAAGTCCTTTAACTGTAGCAAACACTCCTCTCAGGTATTGCAAGCTACTTAAGCTTGTCCTGCCATATAATCTCTCTCCCCTGGAGCTTTGTCCTCACAGGACTATCACGGAAGAAGGAATTGGGGATATGACCCACCACCACAGAGGATGGCAGGAAAGGGGGGGGGAGAGATAAAAATCTAGTTGTTTTCAAAGTTCCAAGAACTCAAAGCTGTTGTACTGTGTTACGCTGTAATGTTGCACAAGCTATCAGATTAGCAGTCTTTTTAGTGAGAATATAAAAAGTTCTATTAGGTTAGCACTCCAGACACTATAAATACTCTTGCAAATTATTTGTTTTTTATGATGAAGTGATATGTACAGGACAGATAGAAAATGGCGACTTTCCCGCCACAAGCCCCTCTCCGGTATACACTTGCCACACAGTCTATGTAGTAGTTATGATTTGCAAGTCCCCAGAACAAGCCAGCAGTCTCCCCAAGTGTATTTCACCTCTAGTTGCTGTTAGAGAACCACAGCTTAACTCTGTGATCTCTGAGCTGTTATGTCTTTTTCAATCAAAAATTGGGAATAAAAATAGTGGGTTCTTACCCCAATCCTCTGGTGTATGTCCTTTGAAGCCCTTAGATCTGAGGCAATCCAATTTTCTTCTTTTTTTCGCCGGTGACGAACTGTGATCTGGGGTCCAGTATAGGCCGCAGCCCCGGCCTTTCCTACTTTTTCTCTGGTTCTGTGAACCGGGCCGCTACAATCTTCCTCAAACTTTGCAAATTTTTGTGAAAATTGATCCTCCTCAATACACAGGTGCCCAAAGATTGGGATTTGGACAGATTCTACTGAAAATATCACCTTTGTAGCTAATTCTTAGTATTATTTGAGCAGAGCTGCTGCAAACTGCTTCTGCTCCTGTTGCTGGCTAGCTCCGCCTCCTGAATAGAAACATTTTTGTAATATACAGGTATTAGCTAAAGTGCTTCTAATAAAAGCTATAGCCGTTTCAAAAGCGTATTTAAGTATTCACCGTGCACCAGCATTTTATACACAGCTTTTGCTCAGAGAGTCTAAGGTTCTTGTACCATCTGGTAATGACTACATTTGTTATTAGCTGACATGATACAAGCCCCACTGGCTCTCTGAGCAGCTGCAATATTTAAAATGCTTGTACACTGAGTATCTAAATATGCTTTACATGCACATGCAGAGAAAAATCTTAACACTAAATCAGGGATATCCTTTAATACAAACATTCTGCCAATGCATGTATATTGCAAATATGTTTCTATTCAAAGATGTAATTGATCTATGTGTATTTTTATTTTGACCAGAATGTCCATTTAAAGGACCGTCAAATACAGTAGACATTGATAATAAACAAGTGCATAATAAAAATACATTGCAATAACATTTTCTCTAAATTACAAATAAGCAGTAGATTTTTTTCTGACAGTTAGCCCCTGTATCATGTGACAGTCATCTACCAATCACAGACTAGTATACATATACACTGTGAATTTCTGCACATGCTTAGGAGGAGCTGGTGCCTCAGAGAGTGTGTAAATAATTGTATCATGTGACAGTCATCAGCCAATCACAGACTAATATACATATACATGTTAAACTTCTGCACATGCTCAGTAGGAAATGATGCCTCAGAAAGTGTGCAAATAACTATCATGAGACAGTCATCAGCCAATCATAGACTAGTATACGTATACATGTTAAGCTTCTGCACATGCTCAGTAGGAGTTGGTGCATTAGAAAGTGTACATATAAAAAGACTGATAGAAGTTGATAACCAAAGTAAATTGGAAAGCGTGTTATAATTGTATGCTCTATCTGAATCATGCAAGTTTAATAAATATCTAATTACTGTGCACAAGAATTGCTTAGGGGTAGATTACCAAAGCTTAAACCCCATGCTTTATCTAGTTGAGCCCAGAGTGTTTTAGGACTCTACAGAAGCTAATCAGGACTATTGTTAACATAATATTTGTATGACAGTAAACACCTTATGATCTTTATATAAACTTAGTTATGTGTAAAACAACTGTGTTGCAATATACTTTCATTATTTATGTAGCCTGTTTTCATGTAATTTAACTCATATAATTTGTGGATTTTCTAATAATCAGAACAGCACACGTAAGACTAACCATGTTACATATCTTTCCCTAATTGGCTTTAACATATACTAACTGCAAAATAATGTTTTTTATACTAACATAATGACAGGGACTAGCCTAGGGCAAATGGTTTGGCTGTTAAAGAGCAGGGGCAGCAACAAAAGGTGTTAATTAGTTTTAGACTTGGCTCACATTGATCTATAGCAAAACAACAGAAATCTCTTTTTATTACAAGGTATTTACTGTCCCTATAAACAGTCTATAACTATGGGTGTCCAGAGTTTTTTTTTTTGGTGGGTGAAGCAATAAATAAATGTCCCTATACTCTAATGACAAGATGTACCGCAGGAGACAATTAAATGTTGTTTACATTTTTCTAAAACTGATGGCTCATTGGCATAAAATGTATGTTCCTTTAGAAACCCTGGAATAAAACTAATCTCAGCATCATCACAGCCAATCTTCTTAGCTCTGGCTTCTATCCCAGTGCTTAACAATTCATGTGCATCTTTTGTATTTCATGTGACTTTTAAAGTGAAACTCATTTCATCCTGTTTAAAAGCTCTAACAGGAAGTTTTTTTAAATGTATTCATGACACAATTACACCCTATACTAGACTTGTGCATTCAGCGAGTCGTTTGCTAAAGAAATGCTGAATATGGCCACAGGCAGTGTTCCCTCTCGGGCCTGTTTTGTTAGCGGCCCAGCAGTGAGACTGTTAAGAAGGGAAGAGCACCTTGCAGTCTGCATTGTGTAGTGTTTCCTAATTGCATTAATTAACTGTTTCACTGTTCTGCCACTCACAAAAATGACCTTAGAGAGGACACTGGCTACAGGTAGTGGCATTAGGCTCTTTTAAGTTCTGGATTTATTCATCTGAAAATGCGCTACACAAAGATCTCAACGCACAAAAATGTGGCACCGGAAAGAGCTGAATACTGCTACCAAAGACTATATTAGCAAACAAATCTCTTAATACACATGTCTGCATGGGAATCCAAAAGGTGGGCAAGGTGGGGTAAATGCCCCACCCCCATAATGTTTCTCTCCACCTGGAAAAAATTGCAGAAAAAAATGACAAGTGAAGGTTCATTTTTTTTGTCTTTTAATCTCCCTGAATGTAGCTCTGTTTTAGATGAAGAAGCACAGCATTCTGTGAGTTCTATAGCATTCTGGAATTTATAGTTCCCTATTTCAATCTCAGTATTGTGATTCAGCAATTCTGGACTCTAATTCACAGCATGCATTATACAGTGGTAGGGAGTGTGCTTCCTGGAAGGCAGAATGTTTTGCATAAGGTTACACCCCCTCCTTCATGCTGTGTGTATATGTGTCTCAGACACTGGGGAAGGCAGCTGGGAGTATTGTCTGACCCTTTACACAGGTGTATATATTTATTTGAATGGTCAGACACTTCATACACAAGTGGTAGTGGGGGGATGGGGTGCACTGTGCCAGTGATCTTAAACTCTGCACCATGACTTACATATAAACATGTATGTATCTTTAATTCCACTCCCACCACCTTTTTAACAGAAGCATAGAATAAGGTACCACATTACTGCCAATCTGCTCACTTTCTGTGCAGAGTCCTACTCACATACTGAAATAATTTGTTTAAAGTTTTGCCAATTGAACAAATAAAGATATATTAATTTTGCTTGGAAAACTATCTCCAATTTGGGCATAAACCCAAAAATGGCTTATTATGCATGTCTATAGAATATCTCTACTTTTATAACTTAACTCCTAAAGCCTTGGCTTAAACAAATGTATCATATTGGTGTATTTTTGTTTGTTTTTCGTACAGACAAGTAAACATATTCTATTTTGTAACTAATATACCCATCACATTACATACTACATAATAATATGTTTTATAGTAAAAAGAACAGCTGTGTATTGTTATTTCAGAATAAAATAACATATATAACATATTTACACATCTGAAACACATACAATAATTCCATAAATTGAGTGATGAAAACTAAAACTGCTATTATGTACCCAACACATTGACAATATTGCTTTGGTTTGTCCATTTGTTTTATTATCCATCAATTTTCTTAAGTCACATCAGCTGTTTCCATGACAACATTTTTCTTGGGCAAGGATCTTGCAAGTGCATGCAAAGATTAAAATATTCTGGGTAGAAGTTGCTCCATTGAAACATTTAGAAAAAAATGTAGCAGTTTCTTGAAATTGACAAGTTAGGAAGATAGTGCTGCCATCTAGTGGATCATATTTTTTTTTTTATTTTTTTTTTTGAAACATGAAAACTATTAATGTGTGTGTATATGGGTGTAAATGTATATATGGGTGTGTGTCTGTATATTTTTCTTGGGTGTGTATGGGTATGTATCTGTGTGGTTGTGTGTGTATGGGTATACATCTGTGTGGTTGTGTGTGTGTGTATGTATGAGTGTGTTTAAAGGGACAGTCTACACCAAAATGTTCTTATTTAAAAAGATAGATAATCCCTTTTTTACCCATTCCCCGTTTTTACTTAACCAACACAGTTATATTAATATACTTTTTACCTCTGTGATTACCATGTATCTAAGCCTCTGCAGACAGCCTCCTTATCTAAGTGCTTTTGACAGACATGCAGTGTAGTCAATCAGTGAAGACTCCTAAATAACTTCATGGGAGTGAGCACAATGTTATCTATATGACACACATGAACTAACACTGTTTAACTGTGGAAAACTTTCAAAATGCTCTGAGCTAGGAGGCGGTTTTCAACAGTTTAGAAATCAGTTAGAGCCTAGCTAGGTTTAGCTTTTCAAAAATACCACTAAGGCAACAAAGCAAATTTGATGATAAAAGTAAATTGGAAAGTTGTTTAAAATTGCATGCCCTATCTGAATCCTGAAAGTTTAATTTTGACTTTACTGTCCCTTTAAGTTTATCTGTGACAATCAGCATGTATATAGGTGTGTCTCTGTATATAGTGTGCATGTGTGTATGGGTGTGTATATTTGTGCATGTATATGTGTTTGTTTCTGCATATTATGCATGTGTGTGTATATGTGTGAATATGCATGTGTATCTGTATGTGTGTGAGTGTGTGTCTATGTGTGTATAAGTGTGTTTATGTATATGTTTGAATATGTGCATGTGTGTATGTGTTTATTTGTGTCTGTATGTGTGCAAAAGTATGTATATCTGTGTATATGTCTGTGTGTGTGTATATTATGATTTACGCTGTGCATATTTAATTTGACTTTTTTGTTAACATACGATTTTTGGTGAACAGTTTTTGATGCACCTTAACAATACAATTTTTCCTGCTTATTTTTGTGTGAATGGTTGAAATATTTGTTTTGTATAATGTTTAAAATACGAATTTTATCGTGCATTTTTCATATGAAAATGCAGTATAGGCCCCTTAACGAGACACCTTGTTTTCAGGGTAAAAAGAGGCTTTAGATCATTCCACCAGGGAAATAGAAGGTCTGGCGAACATTCTTTAGTAATCTCGCCAGCCCAGAGAGCTTTCAATCATCGAGTCCTAAGTGTTTTATAATCCGGTAACGCAGGAGTTAATGGTCATGAATAACAGTGGCCATGCATATATTTATATTTTCCTGTCTGTTTGAAATTAAAAACAACAGAAGGTGGAAAATGTGAACAAACAGAAAAAACACATTAGTGCCTTATTCAGATCTGTCATTGTAAAGTGGATCACTGGAAAAAAGCCAACGTCTGATGTGAAAAGGGTCATATTGAAGGGTAAAGTGGCAATATTTTCAACACCATCTCGCTCATTGTAATTTTATCCTTAAAACATGTTTGATTTGCATAGAGAGTGTTGAACTAAGTGCAAGGTTTATGCATAATAAACACACACTATGCAACACAGGAGATATATATATATATATATATATATATATATATAGGGCTCCATGTACTAAGCAGTCAATTCATCCGTCATTGTAGACGCGGATAAACTCGCCGTTACTCGCCGCGGGCGAAATGGTGTCCGCTGTCGCTATGTACTAATATTCCCCCAATAAATAGACAAGTCTAGCCCGCCGCGAGCAGTTGCGGATTGTTGATAAATTTGACGCCTCGCTCGCCGCGACTAAGCTGATGTACTTAACTTTCAGTTGAATTGTCTGGCCAATTATTAACACGTGACATGCAAGGTGTCACGAACATCATAGTAGTCGCGGGAATAGAATTTTGCTCCTATAAAAGTTCAACTTATCTAAACAACTTTATTATTGTTCAAAATTTTTTGAAGAGTGATAACAGAGCGTTATTTTTGTAATATTTATTTACAATTTGGATATGGCTTCATCTGGATCTGATAATATATAAATATTAATATAAAAATAATTATAAAGATTGACAACTATACAATACAAATTTAAATAGATTACTCTTTAATTACAGTCGACAAATTGGGCGCAATTTATGTACATGGAAATGAGAGACAAATTAGACGCCAATTATGCTGTAAGTACAATGCTGATATTACTGCCTTTTATATATGTCTAGACTGGCGTCTAGATTGACTTTCCTATTGTTTTGTACCTTGCCCGCCACCTAAAAGGTGGCGAGGCAAAAATAACGAGGTGGGAGCGGAAATTGTAGCGAGCGGACAAATAGATTTTTTAGTACATTCGTTTTTGGCGAGTTGGTGGTCAAATGTGTCTAATTACAGTGAAAAATGGAGCGGTAGCGAGGTTTGGCGGATAAGTACGCTCGCAATTTTAAAGATGCGAGTTTTAACATAATTGACGGCTTTGTACATATCAGTTTGCGAATTTTGACGCGAGATTTGTTGCGGGTAGCTCGCTGACTGCTTAGTACATGGAGCCCATAGAGAGAGAGAGAGAGAGAGAGAGAGAGAGAGAGAGAGAGAGAAAGAGAGAGAGAGAGACAGAGAGAGACAGAGAGAGACACACAGAGAGAGAGAGAGACAGAGAGAGAGACAGAGACACAGACAGGCCCATTTATCAAGCTCCGTATGGAGCTTGAAGGGCCGTGTTTCTGGCGAGTCTTCAGACTCGCCAGAAACACAAGTTATGAAGCAGCGGTCTAAAGACCGCTGCTTCATAACCCTGTCCGCCTGCTCTGAGCAGGCGGACAGGAACCGCCGGAAATCAACCCGATCGAATACGATCGGGTTGATTGACAGCTCCCTGCTGGCGGCCGATTGGCCGCGAGTCAGCAGGGGGCGGCGTTGCACCAGCAGCTCTTGTGAGCTGCTGGTGCAATGTTAAATGTGGAGAGCGTATTGCTCTCCGCATTTAGCGAGGTCTTGCGGACCTGATCCGCAGTGTCGGATCAGGTCCGCAAGCCCTTTGATAAATGGGCCCCAGAGAGAGAGAGAGACAGAGAGAGAGAGAGAGAGAGAGAGAATGAATATCATGCTTGTGCATAAAAACAAGCTTGTATTTGTCAAGTATGGTAACATCTGGGCACAGTACAGTCAGACTTAAATAGATATAGAATAGTTTGAGATTAAAACCCGAAAACTTTAATTATAAGTAGTAAAAAACTCTGAAACATGCATTTATAATTTCTTGTGCTTGCTTGGGGTAAAAAGTGTGATTGGAAGTACAAGACAGAAAGCGAATTATGTAACCTATCGGCTAGATTACGAGTTTTGCGTTAGAGGCTGTGCGGTGCTAACAAGCAGTTTATGCTCACCGCTCACTTATAGACAACGCTGGTATTACGGGTTATTCCAAATCGGAATTAAGGTAGAAAAAATCCTATTGGCTGATTGGATCAGCCAATAGGATTGAGCTGGCATTCTATTGGCTTTTCCAATCAGCCAATAGAATGCAAGCTCAATTCTATTGGCTGATCCAATCAGCCAATAGGATTTTTTCTACCTTAATTCTGATTGGCTGATAGAATTCTATCAGCCAATCGGAATTGAAGGGACGCCATCTTGGATGACGTCATTTAAAGGAACCTTCATTCAGTCGTAGCCGTGGAAAGAAGAGGATGCTCCACGTTGGATGTCTTGAAGATGGACCCGCTCCGTGCCGGATGGATGAAGATAGAAGATGCCGTCTGGATGAAGACTTCTGCCCGTCTGAAGGACCACTTCTGCCCGGTTGGATGAAGACGTCTCCCGGTAGGTTGATCTTCAGGGGGTTAGTGTTAGGTTTTTTTAAGGGGGGATTGGGTGGGTTTTAGAGTGGGTTGTAATAATGGGGGGGGGGATTTGTAATTTTTTTTTACAGGTAAAAGAGCTGATTACTTTGGGGCAATGCCCATGCAAAAGACCCTTTTAAGGGCTATTTGTAATTTAGTGTAGGGTAGGGCTTTTTTATTTTGGGGGGGGCTTTTTATTTTGTTAGGGGGATTAGATTAGGTGTAATTAGTTTAAAAAAACTTGTAATTTTTGTATTATTTTCTGTAATTTAGTGGGGTTATTTTTGTACTTTAGATAATTTTATTTCATTTAGGGAATTAATTTAATTATAGTGGTAGTGTTAGGTGTAATTGTAACTTAGGTTAGGTTTTATTTTACAGGTACTTTTGTATTTATTTTAGCTAGGTAGTTATTAAATAGTTAATAACTATTTAATAACTATTTTACCTAGTTAAAATAAATACAAACTTGCCTGTAAAATAAAAATAAACCCTAAGCTAGCTACAATGTAACTATTAGTTATATTGTAGCTAGCTTAGGGTTTATTTTATAGGTAAGTATTTTGTTTTAAATAGGAATAATTTAGTTAATGATAGTTATTTTATTTATATTTATTTAAATGATATTTAAGTTAGGGGGGGTAGGGTTAGACTTAGATTTAGGGATTAATAACTTTAATATAGTGTCGGCGACGTTGGGGGCGGTAGATTAGGTGTTAATAAATGTAGGTAGGTGTCGGCGATGTTAGGGACGGCAGATTAGATGTTAATCAAATTTAACTAGTGTTTGCGAGGCGGGAGTGCAGCGGTTTATGGGTTAATATATTTATTATAGTGGCGGTGATGTCCGGTTTGGCAGATTAGGGGTTACATTTTTTTTTTTACGTTTTTGCAATGTGGGGGGCTCGGTTTAGGGGTTAATAGGTAGTTTATGGGTGTACTTTTTAGCACTTAAGTTAAGAGTTTTATGCTACGGCGTTGTAGTGTAAAACTCTTAACTACTGACTTTTAAATGCGGTACCAGTCTTGACAGGAGAGGGGGTACCGCTCACTTTTTGTCAGACTCATAATACCGGCGCTATGCAAGTCCCATTGAAAAAAATAGGATACACAATTGACGTAAGTGGATTTGCTGTATTTCCGAGTCTGGCCAAAAAAGTGAGCGGTACACCTGTACCTGCAAGTCTCGTAATACCAGCGGGCGTTAAAAAGCAGCGTTGGGACCGGCCAATGCTGCTTTTTAAGCCTAACGCAAGACTCGTAATCTAGCCGTATGTTTCCTTCCCATTAAAGTAGAGATAATTGCCAAAACCAGCTTAATACTAGACTGTGATTGCTTAGAGCAGTGGAAACACTAATTCAAAACAAGTTCTAATTGGCCACAATTAAAAGTGATAAGATATACTCACCAGGATTTATAAGTAATAATAATAATCATTAATAAAGTGACAGTTTAAATTGTGCATGTTATAATATTGCTTGACATTAAATTATTATGGTCAGTAAATGTGAAGTCGGTATATAGTGATAAAAACCTTGTAATTTCTTATTGATCACATGATATCTAGAGGGTCATGTGACCTGTCATTAAAAAAAAATAGTCACATTTAGTCGTGTGTGTATTTTTTTTATAGAAAGTAAATCTTAGTCACGATACCCATTCCACTATATTTTTCTAAACTTAGTGTCTGGTGGATAAAGTATTCATTATTTTCATCTATCATCTGCTATATAGAGATACATTATGCTTTATTTGAAAATTGCTACAGAACCCTGTAAAGATCCGAGTTCACTGAGCACTGTCTAACCCCCCCTCCGATCTTTTTCCTACCTGCCCCCCCCCCTTACATGACATGACCCCATTCTAGGTGAGCTACAACTCTGCCTTCTGATCTCCCTGACTTAGACACCAGCATCCGATTTGCACATAATCATTGGGAAATGTTGCGAGGTGTGAAAGCGAATTGCCTCATGGGTGTACATTTTCTTTGTTATCAGTCTAAGGGCTTGATTATGAGTGGCGTGCAAACTGTTGTGCATGAGCAAAAGGGTTTTATCACGGCCTGGAGAGCTTTGGTTAACTGTTACGCTCAACAAAAAAGTGGCACAAAAGACATAAAAAATACATTTAAAAGTGCAGTTTAACTAATATTAACACTGTCTAATAAAACATATTAAAAAATGCACTAAAAAGTTATTAGGGCTCAAATATATATGGTCTCAAGTGTTAGGGAAAAACGTCTGCAAAGGACTTTAACATAGAGATACGTACATATACATGTCTTACAATGTATGTGTATGTGTATACTGTGTATATATATATATATATGCACACATATACGCATATAAACATATAAATGCATAGAAGAAATGTATATAAGTGCATTGGAGCCATTTGCTGTCAAGTAGCTGAAAATATGAAAAATTATATTTATGCAATTTTCATATCTAAAAGTGTTTTTACTGTAAATATTTCACATTCAAATGTTCTTTACATAGGGGAATATGTTCAACGTATTTTTAAATATAAACTACTATATATATATATGCGCATAGGTATAAATATATATTTTACCAAAAAAGCTGATTAGACATATGTATTTAAGAATAAATAGAACTTATTCTTCTATGTGAAATATTCATATTTCATGTCTGGTTAGAGCACTTGGTGATTGTTGTCTATGGGGAATACGCTAACGCAGTTGTGATATTTGAACTATTTGCATACGTCGAGTTTACAGCAGAGTGCAAGATTATTTGTAGCTTTGCTATATAATGTTGAAAAATACCGCTGCCATAGACTATTAAAGACATGTGCACACTCCTGAGCTCTTATGAGCCTACCTATTTTTACTCTTCAATAAAAGATACCAAGAGAACAAAGCAAATTTGATAACAGAAGTACATTGGAAAGATGCTCTATATGACTCCTGAGACTTTAATTTTGACTTTAATGTCCTTTTAAAGTTAATGATGTATCCTCATTAGAAGTCAATAGCTTAGGCTTGTAGACAAAGGTTACTGAGGTGCTTTGTTGTAAAATCATTGACCCTCCCTTCACCTATTTTTAGAAGTGTTTCATTATCGGTTGTTCCTGACATTAATATATATAATTGCATGAGGTGCCTAATATAACTTAACAGCAACACTTAGGGCCCAATTCTCAAAAATTCCCCAACATAGAGAGAAATCATCAGCTTATTATACTTACTGAGTATTATTTTATAAAGTGTCTCTCCTTAACATTCGTTTATTTTGTTTGTTCTTCATTCAGTGCCATACAGAGGGCGAGGGAAGGTGCTGATATTATTAGTTTAATCAGCTCCTTCATTTGCACAGATGTACAGCAGGGGAACTGGCTAATTATGTAGCATATATTGGGGATTCATCAGACCAGCAATAACTAATCAAACAGCAAACATTTTAAAATGTAGGAAACCCCACCCACTGACAAAAAACTGCCAAAGGGTTACCATGGTGACACCATAACAATAATACATATGTGTAATAGTGACTATAATGCAAAAGAACATTGCCAATGTTATATAGTGTTACTCATACATATAGTTGTAGAAGAATAAAATAAAACAAAATAGTGTATCAATATACTCACATGTGACTATGTACATATAAAACATAACACGAGACAAACTGTGAAAAGCAGAACAATTTGCTATTGCAGTAATAAAGAGCTGTCAAGTCGACAATCTAGTGTTGGAAAAAAGACTGTAAGAAAACAAAACTCACCGCCCTGTGGATTTGTAAAGGCATGAGTGAAAAATTATCAAAATGGAAAGAGAAATGTCAAGAAACACAGCGAGCATGGAATATAACTAGGGTGTAGGTGGGGAATTGGACCTTGGGATTCAGTGCTTTCAGGATCTGAACCAGAGCTGGTATCAACCCTATTCAGCCGTTGGTGTGTATAGATTTGTTGTCTCCTATGTCTATTCATATATATGAAAAGCAAGATATGGAAAAGTGGTATCAGTAAAAGAACGAATATAACAGTCCTTATTTTCAGTGCTGTCAATACAATATCCATTGTGTCCCCACAAGGATGTCCACTTACTTTAGAAAACCTCAATCTGTATGAGGTAAGTAGAAAACATATCAGTCTAGTCCCTCCCAGAGTATGATTCCTGGAGACACAGATCAGTGTTCCTTGATCTCTGTGATATGTATAGAAACTCATGCAAGCATATGTATGATGGTAAGCCAACAAAGACCATCACCTCAATGACTAATGAAAAAAGGTGTAATCTAAAAACTTTGACTAATTGTAAAACCGATTATGTGGTGTACCAATTACAATGCAGCTATAATCTCCAATATATAGGAAGGACTACTAGGCCTTATAAGAAACTTTTGCATGAGCACATAAACAATATCACACTAGGTCTAAAATCTCATAGTCTATCTGAACATTACATAAGCAAAACCTAAAATGCCTAAGAGACAAAGAGAAACGTACTGGATAAATGCGTTCAATAGTCTGATACCATTGGGCTTGAACAAAGACATTACTATTATGGCTTTCTTATAAGAAATGTGCAAATAATTGTAGTACCTGCAGGAACCCCCTAAGTGAGATGTAAAAGGAAGTTGCTTTTAACTTAAGAGATTAGAAAGCTTACAATAATAATAATAATAAGCACACCTTTATTAATAGCAAAAAATAATAAAAAGTCCACAAGTCAAATAACAAGCCAGGAGTCAAAACCAGAGCTGGTAGTCAGACGAGCCAAGTCAGGAGCCAAAGAGAATAGTCAGACGAGCCGGAATCAGGAACAAAGAAAACAGCAGAGTCAGGAACAAGCCAGGGATCAGGAACCAGGAAGGACGTCAGGCAGCCAGGTAATACACAGGAACTCTCACAAACAGGTCTGAGATAATGCAAAGGCAAAGCATACTGAACAGAGGCCCTTTAAATAATAAGTGATGACATCACAATTCTGAGACTGCATCCTGTTTCACATGGATGATGCACACCAGTCTGGCTATAAAAGGAAGCGCAGGAAATGAGCAGCATCCCCCACAATGCACCATAGTCAGCAATAGAGGTGAGTAAAATGACTGCCAGCAGCACATGGCAAACAAAACAGGGAAAAAACCCTGAGAGTACCCTCCCCTCAATAACCCCTCCCCCACGGGAGGGCAAAAGGCTTATTGGGGAAACGGGCATGGAAGGCACGGAAGAGGGCAGGAGCATGAACATCAGAGGAGGGAACCCAAGAATGCTCCTCCGGACCATAGCCCCACTAGTGAACCAAATACTGTTCACGGCCCCTGGACATACGAGAGTCAATAATGCAGCTGACCTCATACTCCTTATGGTTGTCAACAAAGATAGGACGGGGATGAGGCAACACAGTGGTAAACCGATTACAAACCAATGGTTTCAAGAGGGAGACATGAAAAACATTGGAGATGCGCATAGTAGGAGGAAGTTCAAGAGGCATAGGCCACAGGATTAACCCATCGGAGTATTTGAAAAGGACCAACATAATGGGGAGCAGTTGCAGGAGGATAGCCAAACTCTCTCACGATCAGCCTGGAACTTTTGGCACTGCATAGAACGATGAAAGGCAATCATGAATCTGCACCCACGTGGAACGGAGTTGCCGGAGATGCTCCTCCAAAGCCGTAATACCCTAAGACATGAATGAATTGGGCAACAAGGATGGTTGAAACCCATAATTCACCATGAACGGGGATAACTTGGAGGAAGCATTAATAGCACTATTATGAGCAAACTCTGCCCAAGGTAACAGTTCAGACCAATTATTGTGGTGATCTGAGACATAGCGACGGAGGAACTGTTCCAGAGCTTGATTAGACCATTTCGCAGCCCCATTGGATTGAGGGTGATATGCCGAGGAGAAGGAAAGCTTGATCCCCATTTGAGCACAAAAGAAACGCCAAAATCTGGAGACAAACTGGCTACCCTGGTCCGACACTATCTCCTTGGGTAACCCATGTAAACGGAAGACCTCCCGGGTAAAAATTGAAGCAAGCTCCTGAACGGTAGGCAGCTTCATCAAGGGAATGCAATGTGACATTTTAGAAAAACGGTCAACCACCATAAGGATAACAGTATTGCCATTGGAAACAGTGAGCTCAACAAGGAAGTCCATGGAAAGATTTGTCCAAGGACGCTCACCATTAGCAATAGGTTGAAGAAGACGTTGAGGAGTCTTATTCTGTGCACAAACTGAGCAGGAGGCAACATACGCACAAACATCAGAACGAAAACCTGGCCACCAGAATTGTCGAGTAACAGACCAAATCATTTGGTTCTTGCCTGGGTGACTTGTGGCTTTAGCATAGTGGTAAGTGTGCAAAAGTTTAGTTCGAATATTCTCAGGAACAAAACACTTACCACTAGGTTTCTCAGAAGGTGCATTGGTTTGTGCAGCCAGGATCTCCTCCCCCAAGGGAGAAGTCAAATTAGTACGTATGGTAGCCAAAATATGGTCAGGAGATATAACAGGAGTAGGTACAGACTCCTCCTTGAACAGAGGCGAAAATTGTCGAGAGAGGGCATCAACCCTAACATTCTTACTACCAGGCAGGTAGGAGACCACATAATTAAACCGAAACAAAAATAGCACCCATCTGGCCTGTCAGGGTGACAAATGTTTTGCTTCAGATAGATAAGTTAAATTCTTGTGGTCAGTAAGAATGAGCACTGGCACGCTAGTACTCTCAAGAAGATGCCTCCATTTCTTGAGTGCCAAAATTATGGCTAGTAATTCCCTGTCATCAATTTCATAATTGCACTCTGCAGGAGATAATTTCTTAGAGAAGAAACCACACGGATGCAAGGAACCATCAGGCATAGGACGTTGAGACCAGAGGGCACCTACTCCAGTCTCAGATGCATCGACCTCAAGAAAAGGCAGGACAGGGTTAGGATGAGCCAGAACTGGAGCGGCAGCAAAGGCAGTCTTAAGACTATCAAAGGCCTTAATGGCAGTAGGTGACCAATGGAGTGGATCATTCTCTTTACGGGTCATGTCTGTGATAGGTTTGACCAAGGAAGAAAAGTTTTTAATAAACTTTCTATAGTAATTGGCGAACCCCAAAAAATGTTGAATAGACCGAAGACCAACTGAGCGAGGCCACTGCAGAACTGCAGATAACTTGTCAGGATCCATGAAGAACCCTGCAACAGAGATAACATAACCTAGGAAGGTTACTTGAGTCTGATGGAACTCACATTTCTCAAGTTTACAAAACAAGTCGTTCTCGCATAGTCTCTGAAGAACCCGTGTAACATCAGAACGATGAGCCTCAAGTGTGGGTGAGTATATGAGGATGTCATCTAAGTACACCACAACACACTGTTGCAACATATCTTAGGACATCATTAATAAATTCCTGAAAAACAGCAGGAGCATTACATAGGCCAAAGGGCATTACAAGATACTCATAATGCTCGCTCCTGGTGTTAAATGCTGTTTTCCATTTGTGGCCATCCTTAATCTCATAACGAGATTGTACGCTCCTCTCAAATCAAGTTTAGTAAAGACCGTAGCTCCCTTGAGGTGGTCAAAAAGTTCCGTAATGAGCGGAATAGGGTAAGCATTCTTAATGGTAAGACGATTAAGACCCCTATAATCGATGCATGCTCGTAACTCGCCACCCTTTTTCTTCAAAAAGAAGAAGCCAGCCCCTGCAGGAAAGCAGGATTTGCGGATAATCCCCCGCGACAGAGCATCGGCAACATACTCCTCCATAGCACAATTCTCTGCAACAGACAGAGGGCACACCCGGCCCCGAGGAGGAATGGCTCTGGGTTGCAGATCTATGGAACAATCGTAAGACCTTTGAGGAGGCAACGTACCAGCACGCACCTTGTCAAAAACATCTAGGAACTCTCGGTACTCCTCTGGCAATTGAGATACCGAAATAGTGCACAAGACTTTAACTGGTTTCCGAAGACAAGTGGAAATACATTGCGGGGACCACTGAAGGGTTGAAGGGGCCTGCCATCAATGGCCTCAATAGCAAGTGAAACGGACCGAGGCAAAACAGGAATGGAGTGCTTTGATACAAAAGCACTGTCAATGAAATAGCCCGCAGCACCGGAGTCAATAAGAGCCTGAGTGACTATGGAGGAGTCCACCCAGGAAAGGACAACCGTGACCAAAGGTTTCTCCTTAAGCAGTTCCGGGGACGAGGATAAACCACCCAAGGTCTGCCCCTGACCGGAACTTAGGTGTAAGCATTTCCCAGCCGTGTAGGACAAGACTTCAAAAGGTAGCCCTGTAACCCACAATAGAGGCAGAGCCCCTCCCTCCTCCTAAAGGCCCTCTCCGCCGCAGAGAGACACGTGAATTCCAACTGCATCGGCTCAGCAGTACCTGATAACTCTGGACCAGGAGGCATGGGAGGAGAGGGAGGCATGGGTGGGAACAAACACGTAGGAGACAACGGAACAGGAGGCTTCCGCAAGTGCTCCTTGAAAGAGGTCCTCTCTCTAAGTCTGATGTCAATTAGGATCAAAAAAGACACCAATGCCTTGAGATCCTCTGGTAAATCTCTGGCAGAAACTTTGTCTTTTATCGCATCAGAGAGCCCATGAATGAAGGCAGCAACAAGGGCTTCATTGTTCCAACCTACCTCTGCGGCAAGCGTACGGAACTCAATAGCATACTGAGCAACAGATCTTGTACCTTGCTGAATGGACATGAGTCATTTAGCAGCAGAGGAGGAGCGAGCCAGAACATCAAATACCCTTCAAAAGGAGGCCACAAATTCAGGGTAATTTGAAATCACAGGTTTATTAGTCTTCCACAAGGGATTAGCCCAGGCAAGAGCTGTGTCAGAGAGTAACAAGATGAGAAATCCCACCTTAGCTCTGTCAGAGGGAAACGCCTGAAGTAACATATCAATGTAAATGTCCACTTGGTTCAAAAACCCTCTGCACTGAATAGGATCGCCTCCATATCGCAGAGGTAGAGGTGCAGAACCGGACATGCTCCTGGTAGGCATAGGTGCAGCAGCGGAAACAGTAGCAGCCATAACTTGCGGGACACTTTGGTCCAAATGTGCAGTGCGAGTCAGCAGGGTTTGCAGAGCTAGTGCAAATTGATCCAAGCGGTGATCCTGTACATCCATCCTAGAAATGATGGCAGGTAAAGGTGGATTATTAGCACCATCAGGATTCATGGCCTTTGTGTAATGTTAGGGTGCCAGAAATCAGACTGAGACGAGAAGTGCAAAAATAATCACACCTTTATTAATAGCAAAAAATAATAAAAAGTCCACAAGTCAAATAACAAACCAGGAGTCAAAACCAGAGCTGGTAGTCAGGCGAGCCGAGTCAGGGCCAAGCCGAGCCAGGGCCGAGCTGAGCCAAAGCGAATAGTCAGACGAGCCGGAATCAGGAACAAGGAAAACAGCAGAGTCAGGAACAAGCCAGGGATCAGGAACCAGGAAGGATGTCAGGCAGCCAGGTAATACACAGGAACTCTCACAAACAGGTCTGAGACAACGCAAAGGCAAAGCATACTGAACAGAGGCCCTTTAAATAATAAGTGATGACATCACAATTCTGAGACTGCATCCTGTCTCACACGGATGATGCACACCAGTCTGGCCATAAAAGGAAGTGCAGGAAATGAGCAGCATCCCCCACAATGCACCATAGTCAGCAAGAGAGGTGAGTAAAATGGCTGCCAGCAGCACATGGCAAACAAAACAGGGAAAAAACCCTGACACAAGGGTCCTGCACCAGAATTGAAACAGACTTTAATCTTATATAGAGCTCTAATTGAAATAGTAGCTCTACGGAACAGGTCTTTACAAAAGAACGGAGCACATACTGTTTAAGATACGGCTTGTCATATGCCTCATAATTGTGATGTTGAAAAGTGTATGTTATCGTATTTTTATGTTTATATTTAATGAATAAAACAGTATAACACTATGAGAACTTATTTTGCATGTTTCCTTATCTAAATCCTTGTGAGGTGTGTATTTTGAAACTACGGAGCAACATACGAAATCTGTGTCTATCTAGGAAAAGAAGTATCCATACAACTTATCACAGAAATCAAGGAACGCTGATCTGTGTCTCCAGGAACCATACTCTGGGAGGGACCAGACCGATACGTTTTCTAATTACCTCATACAGATTGAGGTTTTCTAAAGTAAGTGGACATCCTTGTGGGGACACAAAGGATATTGCATTGACAGCACTGAAAATAAGGACTGTTATATTCGTTCCGTGCTTTTCATTTTTAATTTCACATAGTGACCTGAGGAATCACTCTTTCTTGAGAAATAGCAGCTTTCAAAAGACCAACTGGACTTGAATGTATTCTGTGTGCTTAATAACAATAATAATCTGTTTTTTGTGAAGGTGCTCAATACCTTTCTTTCTGCATTAAAGGGACACAACCACATGCAAATACACACTCACACACACATACACATACAAACACACAGACAAATACACATACACACAGTACTATAGAAGAAGATCCATCCACTTCTTCATACAGTTAATAATGATGCGACTAATTCAGAAATGTTGAAGAAAAGATCACTGGGGCACAGAAAGCTCAATATCGGAAACAGCAATGTAATGGCTCATACACTTCAATTATAAATTAGCTTCCGGGCAACTGGAGATTGAGTCCTGAAAAAAAAAAACAGTTTTCAGAATCATAATTTATAACAGTTACGTTAAAAAAAAATGGGGGCATTTATTGTCTGAAGTTTCTTTTTCTTATTTTTAGCATCTCAAACACTCAGATGATATATACAGTATGTTAATGTCTGTATGTGTTTGTGTGTATCTGTTTGTATGTGTGTGTGCATGTTTATGATTGTTTGGTGTTGTGTGCATGTGTGGTTGTCTGTGTATGTCTATATGTAAGTGTGTGTGTGTTTCGGTGTGCCTGTGCATGTTAGTGTGTGTTTCTGTATCTGTGTGCATGTGTGTTATTGTGGTTCTTTGTCTGTGTATGCTTATGTGGGTTTCTTTGTGCATAGTTGTGTGTATCTATGTGTGTTTGTGTGTGTCTGTACATGTGTTGAATTGTGTATTTTTGTATGTGTATGTTTGTATGTTTATAATTGTTTAGTGTAGTGCATGTGTGTTGTTGTTTGTGTATGTCTGTATATATGTGTGTATTTCTATTTGTGTGCATGTTTGTCTTTGTGTTTTTTATTTATATATGTGTGTGTGCATGTGTGTGATTTGGGCTGTTTGTCTCTGAATGTGTGTGTGTTTCTTTGTGCATGGTTGTGTGTGTCTGCACATGTGCTTGGTTGTGTATGTGTGTGTGATTCTTTATAATTGTTTAGTGTTGTGCATGTGTGTGGTTGTTTGTGCATGTCTGTATGTATGTGTGTATTTATGTGTGTGCATGTTTGTGTTTGTTTGTGGTCTGTATGTGTATGTGAGTTGGTGTGTGTGCATGTGTGGAATTGTGGTTGTTTGTCTGTGAATGTGTGTGTTTCTTTGTGCATGATTGTGTGTTTGTGTGTGTGTCTGCCCATGTGCTTAGTATGTTTGTGTGTATATGTGTCAGTGTTTTTATATGTGTGTGAATGTTTATAATTATTTAGTGTTTGTGTGTGGTTGTTTGTGCATGTCTGTTTATATGTGTGTGTTTCTGCTTTTGTGCATGTTTGTTATTGTTTGTGGTTTGTATGTGTATGTGGGTGTGCATGTGTGGAATTGTGTCTTTTTGTCTCTGTGTATGTGTGTGTTTCTTTGTGCATGGCTTTGTGTATCTGTTTGTGTATGTCTGTACATGTATTTGGTTGTGTATATGTGTATGTCTATGTGTTTCTTTGTGCATGGGTGTGTCTGTGAGTGTCTGTACATGTATTTTGTTGTGTATGTGTGTGTATGTATATGTGTGTCTGTGTATTTGTATGTGTAATATATATATATAAATATTTACTATCGGCTAGATTACAAGTTTTTGTCGGTAATGGTGTGCGGGTCTAACGAGCCTTTTTTTCTCACCGCTCACTTAAGACAACGCTGGTATTACAGGTTTTCTTCAAGCCGGCGTTAGCCTCAGAAAAGTGAGCGTTGAGCAAAATTTAGCTCCACATCTCACTGTAATACCAGCACTGCTTACGGTAGCGGTGAGCTGGCTAAACGTGCTCGTGCACGATTTCCCCATAGGAAACATTGATGCTGAGCTAACACCTGCAAAAAAGCAGCGTTCAGTTCCTAACGCAGCCCCATTGTTTCCTATGGGGAAATAAAAGACAGCCGCCACCTACATTATACTTATGAACCCCTAATCTGATAGTCCCAACATTGCCGAACCCTACATTTTATTTATTAACCCCTAATCTGCCCCCCCAACGTCGCCACAACTATATTAAATTTATTAACCCCTAATCTGCCACCGCCAACGTCGCCGCCACTATAATAAATTTAGAGAATTGAGCTCGCATTCTATTGGCTGATTTTAACAGCCAATAGAATGCGAGCTCAATCATATTGGCTGATTGGATCAGCCAATAGGATTGAACTTCAATCCTATTGGCTGATTGCATCAGCCATTAGGATTTTTCCTACCTTAATTCCGATTAGTTGAATGTAACAGTTAGCCAGAAATCTGACGTTACTCTAACCCGGCGCTCCTTAAATTCAATTACCTCAAGCGAAATTGTTTACTTTCATTTCATAATACTAAAGAGCCGTCATTAACCCCTTATCGATCACACGCAACAGTTAGCGCGACACTCTAGCCCAAAATTTCTTAACTGATATCTTTACTGACTTCAAAAAATGTGTAACAGGAGCACCAGGTATAGTGATAAAATAATAAACTTTATTGAAATACAAAGGGTATCATAAACCCCGGGTAAGAACACACAAAATAAAAATATATAAACCATCAAACAGATGAAAAAAAGGCTGACCGGTTTCGGCTACTGCCTTACTCCTAGCCTGCTTATATATCTTTACTGCCCTAGGCACAGTCCTAGTTGACATTGGCCAAAATATATCCCTGTGCTTGCACTTTATAAATAAAAAAGTAATATGAAATTTGACAGAATGATGTGAACCATATTATGTATAGTGTTTTGGCAGTACTATGACTGAACAATTGCATTGGATGCCACCAGTATATTTGTAGTAATCTGTACACAAGATGATGTGGATTCCAGCAATATAATCAAGCCAGTAGAAATGAGATTATTTAAACCCCAAATGAACCAGGCTTTGGCTTCTTGAGAAAGAGAATATTTAATGCTTAATATACTCCGTCTGATCTGCCTTATTGAGGAACTCTGAAGTGCTCATATACCATGAAGCATGATTGTTTTTTCTTCTGCCCATAACTTCAAAAACTGAATTTCATTAAATTAAAAATGCATAAAGCTACAATCTTGTTTTCTTTCAATTTTAGTGTTCAGAGAACTAGAAAGGATTGATATCTAGGTAATAGCGTACTACAGGGATGGGAATTTATGACCCCAGAAAGTGCTGAGGCACAGCAATAGAAAGAAGCATTTTAAGTCTTTTCTATTAAAGTAACTCATATTAAAAAGTAATATAAGTTTTGGCGTTGGACGCTTTACTTATTTCATCGGAATGATACCAAGGAAAGCAGCAATTTGTCATAACTGGCAACCTGCAAGCCGAGTGCACAAGTCCAACAAGATCTAAGACAGCTACAGGGAACCAGCATGGAAACAAACATAATTAAAGACTGAATTCTATTTAGGGTCAAACCAAGCAATTGCTGAACATGTCTTGCGAATATGCTGCATTTAACCTTCACCTGCAGAAAATACTGGAAACTGCAGTGCAAATTTCTACCTTTAACATTAAAAAACATTAAATATATATATTTTTGACAAAGGATCAAGAATGCAAATACATATTTTGTTTGTTTTATTTTGTTTAGTTTTTAAAGGGATATGGAATTCAAAAAAGTTATTTTGAGATTCAGACAGAACATACAATTTATGAAAAGTTCGGCACAATCTGACTACTTTTGGAAGTTATCAAGATCCTACCAGGTACGCTCGGCACTTTTCCGGCCCAGCATACCTGGTTTTCAATTTGCCACCCTGGAGGTGGCGGATGCCATAGGAATCAATGGGAGTCTGACAGCAGCAAAAGCTTATGCTCACTGCTGCCCGATATCCCATTGATTCCTATGGAAATGTCTACACCTAACACCCTAACATGTACCCCGAGTCTAAACACCCCTAATCTGCCCCCCCTACACCGCCGCCACCTACATTATACTTATTAACCCCTAAACCGCCACTCCCGGAGCCCACTGCCACTCTAAAAAATGTATTAACCCCTAAACCGCCGCTCCCGGACCCAGCCGCAACTCTAATAAACTTATTAACCCCTAAACCCACACTCCCGGAGCCCACCGCCACTCTAATAAACTTATTAACCCCTAATCTGCCCCCCTACACCGCCGCCACCTACATTATATTTATTAACCCCTAATCTGCCACCCCCTACACCGCCGCCAACTACATTATATTTATTAACCCCTAATCTGCCCCCCCTACACCGCCGCCACTATATTAATTTTATTAACCCCTAAACCTAAATCTAACCCTAACCCTAACACCCCCCCTAACTTAAATATTATTTAAATTAATCTAAATAAATTTACTATTATTAACTAAATTATTCCTATTTAAAACTAAATACTTACCTATAAAATAAACCCTAAGATAGCTACAATATAATTAATAATTACATTGCAGCTATTTTAGATTTATTTTTATTTTACAGGCAACTTTGTATTTTTTTTAACTAGGTACAATAGTTATTAAATAGTTATTAACTATTTAATAACTACCTAGCTAAAATAAAGACAAATTTACCTGTAAAATAAAACCTAACCTAAGTTACAATTACACCTAACACTACACTATAATTAAAATAATTAGATAAATTAACTACAATTATAGCCTGCCGCGAGCAGTGGCGGATTATTGATAAATTTGACGCCTCGCTCGCCGCGACTAAGCTGATGTACTTAACTTTCAGTTGAATTGTCTGGCCAATTATTAACACGTGACATGCAAGGTGTCACGAACATCATAGTAGTCGCGGGAATAGAATTTTGCTCCTATAAAAGTTCAACTTATCTAAACAACTTTATTATTGTTCAAAATTTTTGAAGAGTGATTACAGAGCGTTATTTTTGTAATATTTATTTACAATTTGGATATGGCTTCATCTGGATCTGATAATATATAAATATTAATATAAAAATAATTATAAAGATTGACAACTATACAATACAAATTTAAAATATAGATTACTCTTTAATTACAAGCGACAAATTGGGTGCAATTTAACATCTTTAACAAAGACAAACATCTTCAAGCCAGCCGACGCGGAGCATCCTCTTCTTCCGATGACTTCCGACGAATGAAGGTTCCTTTAAATGATGTCATCCAAGATGGCGTCCCTTGAATTCCGATTGGCTGATCGGAATTAAGGTAGGAAAAAAAGGGTTAGACTTAGGTTTATTACAACTTTATTATAGTGGCGGCGATGTTGGGGGCGGCAGATTAGGGGTTAATAAATGTAGGTAGGTTGCGGCGACATTGGGGGTGGCAGATTAGGGGTTAATATATATAATGTAGGTGTCGGCGATGTTGGGGGCAGCAGATTAGGGGTTCATTAGTATAATGTAGGTGGCGGCGGTGTACGGAGCGGCAGATTAGGGGTTAATAATATAATGCATTTGGCGACGATGTCGGGGGCGGCAGATTAGGGCTTAATAAGTATAAGATTAGGGGTGTTTAGACTCGGGGTTCATGTTAGGGTGTTAGGTGTAGACATAAATGTTCTTTCCCCATAGGAATCAATGGGGCTGCGTTAGGAGCTGAACGCTGCTTTTTTGCAGGTGTTAGACTTTTTTTCAGCCGGCTCAGCCCCATTGATTGCTATGGGGAAATCGTGCATGAGCACATTACACCAGCTCACCGCTGACTTAAGCAGCGCTGGTATTGAGGTGAGATGTGGAGCTAAATTTTGCTCTCCGCTCACTTTTTTGCGGCTAGCGCCGGGTTGAAAAAACCTGTAATACCAGCGTTGTCTTAAGTGAGCAGTGAGCATAAACTGCTCATTAGCAACGCACCCCTGTTACCGCAAAACTCGTAATCTAGGCGAATGTATTTATAATGACAAAACAATGTAAAATCTAAACACCAAACCAAGTAGCTGCAAATTATGATTCCTTGCACATTATTCACACAATAATGTATCAATTCAATGAGTTAAAAAAAACAACAGAGTCAGAAGTAACTAATTCCCATTAGTGGGTGAAATGTACTTGTTACTATTTAATAGACCATCTGAACATGCTTAGTAACATCAATTTTAATTGATTGTGTGTCTAGTGTGCATTTGCGCTGAAAGTATGAATTTAGTATTTTAATGAGATCTTATGGGTGCAGTTTACAAACAAGATGTGATTACATTCTAGTTCACAAAAACAAAAATAAACAAGTGTAAATGTTGCACAATGTATTTCTACAAAATTGCTTTCAATGGCAGTATTTTTGCTTAAATAAATAATGCAAGTTTAAGGGACAATCTATCTGTCTGTCTGTCTGTCTGTATGTCTGTATGTCTGTCTGTCTATCTATCTGTCTGTCTACCTATCATCTATCCATCTATCTATCTATCTATCTATCTATCTATCTATCTATCATCATCTATCTATCTATCATCTATCTAGCTATCTTTTTAACTATCTATCTATTGATCTATCTATCTATCTATCTATCTATCATCTTCTATCTATTTATCTATCTATCTAGCTATCTAGCTATCTATCTAGCTATATTTTTAATTATCTATCTATCTATTGATCTGTCAGTCTATCTATCTATCTATCCATCTATCTATCTATCTATCATCTATCTATGTATCTATCTATCTGTCTGTCGGTCTGTCGGTCAATCTTCTATCTATCTATGTATCTGTCTATCTATCTAGCTATATGTCTGTCTGTCTGGCTCTCTTTCATATATATATCTATCTATCTATCTATCATCTATCCATCTATATATCTGTCTATTTTTAGGGGATGGGTGGCAAAAAATAAAATTTCAGAGCGTAAAATCAGTAGGAAAAAGCAATGGTGAGAGTTGCAGGCTGTATACATGAGATTCAAATAATTGTTTCTATAAAGAAAATAGGAATGAGTAGAAACATCTTCCTTTTATGCACATCTTCTATCTATCTATCTATCTATCTGTCTGTCTGTCTGTCTGTCTGTCTGTCTGTCTGTCTATCTATCTATCTATCATCTATCTATCTATCTATCTATCTATCTATCTATCTATCTATTATTTATCTATCATCTATCTATCATCTATCTACCTATCTATCTGTTTATTTATTTATCTATCTGTCTGTCAAGTGGTGTAGCACAAAGTGACTTACACGTTTCGGCTTACGAAGCTATGACTATAACTTTGTAAGCCGAAGCGCTTAAGCCATTTTGTGCTACGCCACTTGTATGTTTGATTGTATGTTCCTGCGTGGGTTGCAGTACCTCCAACAACTTTTTGATGTTTTAACCTATTATTAACACATTTTGGAATTTTATTTCTGTTTTTGGCAAATCGTTTGTTTTTTCTGTGCACTGACTTTCTACCAGCTGATTCGCCAAAGCAGTCTCTGCAGTGAGGTCCGGAGCAGGTGTTACAATGGGAGCCACACGTTTGTAGGAGGAGTCATCACACAAGGATCCACAAGGACGCCAGCCATACTGGAAGGGTCTACAGACACTTGGAGTTGGCAGAGGTACTGCCCGTGTTGAATAATTACCAGTAAGAGGGCAATAGGGGCAGTGGACCAAAAAGATACAGTATATCCCCACCCAGACCGGCTCTCCCAGATAGAGTCACTCCCTTCCATTAACATCTTACAGAACTTGTTTTTACTTATTATGTTTATTATAACGGGCTTTTAAGTCATCAAGGAGTGTATAGTTTTTTTTACTGCTGTATGCATGTATCAAGGAAAGAAAGAAAGAAAGAAAGTAAGAAAGAAAGAAGGAAATGATACACACCGACTAACCTGTTATAATAAAATATTGATATTGCATGTTCCAACAGGTTCCATACATATATTTCATGTTTGAAGGGACAGTATACAGCAGTTGTCATATAACTGCATGTAATAGACACTACTATAAAGACAAATATGCACAGATACTGATATTAAAATCCGTGGCCGGACTTTTAGCCGACGGACACTTGGCCGACGGACATTTGGCCGACGGACATTTGGTCGAAAACACAAGTGGCTGTCACTTAATAGTCCGGCCACGAGATAGATAGATTTGATAGATAGATACATAGATTAGATAGATAGATCAATAGATGCAATAGATACATTTGATAGATATGATAGATAGATAGATTTGATAGATAAATAGATAGATTTGATAGATAGATAGTTTCCCAGACAGAGAATTACAAAACGTGCGGCCTGCGACCCATGGTAAGGTTCCCAGAGGCAGTTGCGGCGCCCGAGGCTCTGATTATAACAGAGCACTCTGGAACGTATCTGCCCTCGGCCGAAATCGGAACATTCTTTAGCTTTCTGTCTGTCAGCCAAATGTCCGTCGGCCAAATGTCCGTCTGCCAAATGTCCTTCTGCCAAATGTCTTTCTGCATTTTGTCAGAGCACCATAAAAATCCAGTATAAAACCTTTTAAAAACTTACTTAGAAGCTCCCAGTTGTGCACTGTTGATGAGGTTAGGCTGGGACACCCACTAAAAGGGGCTGGGAAAGAAAGAAGACACATCCCTACACCTCCCCTCCCCCATTACACAACCAGGAGTCTGTAGACATCAGAATGCTGAAACTTTAGGGCTTGGCTAGGAGTCTGGAAATCAGCACAATGTTATTTAAAAATAAGCAAAACTATAGATTGTTACAAAAACACTCCCAGATGGGCTGTATCAAAGGATCATCTACAAAATATTTCTGAAAGAAAAATATAGTTTGCAATGTTCCTTTTAACTAAGGAAACCTTCACTCTTTATTTTGTATACTTTTTTGGAAAATGATTTCTGACTGTTATTTAGTTTTTCTTGCTCCAGAAAGGTTGGAGAGTCTCCATCATACATAAGTTTGTTTACATTTTGTACAATGATTGGCTATCTCAGAGCTCGCTCATCTATAGCTGTTGCTAATTGGCCACATTAAAGAAAGCCAGAAACAGACTCAACCAGACTGCTCTTCATTTGCTAAACCTTATAACCATAACAGTATCATTATTATTTATTTATTTTTTATATTTGTTTGCAATTCAGTGCTTAGTTATATTTGCTAAGAGTTTTGTTTTCCTTTAATACTTGTTTTTATTATTAAAGGCAATTAACTGTTTATATATCAGACCACTACAGCTTATAAATGTTTTTCAACTAGCACCGTTATTTCTGCATTTTGCTCATACACGTTTTTACATCTCTAGTTCTACTGAATAAAAAATATCAAAATAGATATTGGGGCATATTTATCAAGCTCTGTATTGAGGCCCCTTGCTTGGCTCGCCGGAGACAGAAGTTATGGTCTAAAGACCGCTGCTCCATAACTTGTCCGCCTGCTCTGAGGCGGTGGACAGAAATCAACCCGATGATCGAATACGATCAGGTTCATTGACACCCCCTGCTAGCGGCTGATTGGCTGTGAATCTGTAGGGGGCGCTATTGCACCAGCAGTTCACAAGAACTGCTGGTGCAATGATAAATGCAGAGAGCGTATTCTGTCGGCATTTATCAATGTGCAGCGGACATGATCCGATCCGCTATATCGGATCATATCCCCTCGCACCATGATAAATAGGCCCCATTGTGTATTTTAACTTTATTTACAGTACTTGAGTTGTTTGGTGTATTTCATCTCTATTTGTTCAGAAATATTAACATGGGTTAAATAAATAAATATGCAGCTTTAATAAAAAATAAAAAAAACACTTAGGGGTATATTCACCAATGTGCAAGCGGACATGATACGAAGTAGCGTATCATGTCCATTGCACATCGCGGCACGACGATAAATGCTGACAGCATACGCTCTCGGCATTTATCATTGCACGAGTAGTTCTGGTGAACTGCTGGTGCAATGCCGCCCCCTGCAGATTTACGGCCAATTGGACACTTGCAAGGGGTGTCAATCAACCCGATCGTATTCTATCTGGTTGATTACTGTTTGCTGCCTCAGAGCAGGACAAGTTATGGAGCTTAATAAATTCTTCATAAATATGACCCTTATTATTAATATATATATGTGGGGGGGGGGGGGTTTACAATAACCAAGTACAAAAATATTTGTATTTAGGAAATAATCTCCTTTTCTTGGTACTTAATTTTGGGAAATGTTTAACTGTATTTCTAACCTATAGCCTAAGCAATTTAGTTAAGGTACTTAAATTGAATACTCCCAAATAATTCTTAATCCATTCAAATCTTTGCTAAACAAACAAAACAAAAATCATAAAACTGGGAAATTGAATAAAGATTAGTGGAACTGATTTTCTGAATAAAATTTCAGGTATGGAAGAGATGTCTAATTTATCAAAAATAGGCATCACATTAAAGTGTTTATGTGACTGCTAGAAGGTGATCACATGATTCATGTATTTGTCTAGAATTTGTCAAGCTGTCATTTCTGTCTTGAGCATTAATTTGTCACAGGGCATGAGATATCTCCTTACTTGATCTGTGATTACCTTAGATCAGCTTAGTGGTGCATAGTGCGGAGGACATGTGTTTAGAGTATACTTTGTAGTGTGTGTACTGTGCACAGTGCAGAGGAAGTATGTGTAGAGTATACTTTGTAGTGCGTGTACTGTGCATAGTGCAGAATAAGTGTGTGTAGAGTATACTTTGTAGTGCGTGTACTGTGCATAGTGCAGAATAAGTGTGTGTAGAGTATACTTTGTAGTGCGTGTACTGTGCATAGTGCAGAGGAAGTGTGTGTAGAGTATACTTTGTAGTGTGTGAACTGTGCATAGTGCGGAGGAAGTGTGTGTAGAGTATACTTTGTAGTGTGTGTACTGTGCACAGTGCGGAGGAAGTGTGTGTAGAGTATACTTTGTAGTGTGTGTACTGTGCACAGTGCGGAGGAAGTGTGTGTAGAGTATACTTTGTAGTGTGTGTACTGTGCATAGTGCAGAAGAAGTGTGTGTAGAGTATACTTTGTAGTGCGTGTACTATGCATAGTGCAGAGGAAGTGTGTGTAGAGTATACTTTGTAGTGTGTGAACTGAGCATAGTGCGGATAAAGTATGTGTAGAGTATACCTTGTAGTGTGTGTACTGTGCATAGTGCGGAGGAAGTGTGTGTAGTGTATACTTTGTAGTGTGTGTACTGTGCATAGTATGGAGGAAGTGTGTGTAGTGTGTGTACTGTGCATAGTGCAGAGGAAATGTGTGTAAAGTATACTTTGTAGTGTGTGTACTGTGCATAGTGCTGAGGAAATGTGTGTAGAGCATACTTTGTAGTGTGTGTACTGTGCATACTGCGGAGGAAGTGTGTGTAGTGTGTACTTTGTAGTGTGTGTACTGTGCATAGTGCAGATGAAGTGTGTGCAGTGTGTACTTTGCAGTGTGTGTACTGTGCATAGTGCGGAGGAAGTGTGTGTAGTGTGTGAACTGTGTATAGTGCGGAGGAAGTGTGTGTAGAGTATACTTTGTAGTGAGTGTACTGTGCATAGTGCAGAACAAGTGTGTGTAGAGCATACTTTATAGTGTGTGTACTGCTGTGCATAGTGCAGAACAAGTGTGTGTAGAGTATACTTTATAGTGTGTGTACTGTGCATAGTGCAGAACAAGTGTGTGTAGAGCATACTTTGTAGTGTGTGTACTGTGCATAGTGCAGAACAAGTGTGTGTATAGCATACTTTGTAGTGTGTGTACTGTCCATAGTGCAGAACAAGTGTGTGTAGAGCATACTTTGTAGTGTGTGTACTGTGCATAGTGCAGAACAAGTGTGTGTAGATTATACTTTGTATTGTGTGTACTGTGCATAGTGCAGAACAAGTGTGTGTAGATTATACTTTGTAGTGTGTGTACTATGCATAGTGCAGAGTAAGTGTGTGTAGTGTGTACTTTGTAGTGTGTGTACTGTGCATAGTGCAGAACAAGTGTGTGTAGAGCATAATTTATAGTGTGTGTACTGTGCATAGTGCAGAAGAAGTGTGTGTAGAGTATACTTTGCAGTGTGGGTACTGTGCATAGTGCAGAACAAGTGTGTGTATAGCATACTTTGTAGTGTGTGTACTGTGCATAGTGCAGAACAAGTGTGTGTAGAGCATACTTTGTATTGTGTGTACTGTGCATAGTGCAGAACAAGTGTGTGTAGTGTGTGTACTGTGCATAGTGCAGAACAAGTGTGTGTATAGCATACTTTGTAGTGTGTGTACTGTGCATAGTGCAGAACAAGTGTGTGTAGAGCATACTTTGTATTGTGTGTACTGTGCATAGTGCAGAACAAGTGTGTGTAGATTATACTTTGTAGTGTGTGTACTGTGCATAGTGCAGAGTAAGTGTGTGTAGTGTGTACTTTGTAGTGTGTGTACTGTGCATAGTGCAGAACAAATGTGTGTAGAGCATACTTTATAGTGTGTGTACTGTGCATAGTGCAGAAGAAGTGTGTGTAGAGTATACTTTGCAGTGTGGGTACTGTGCATAGTGCAGAACAAGTGTGTGTAGAGCACTAGAACATACTTTGTAGCGTGTGTACTGTGCATAGTGCGGAGGAAGTGTGTGTAGTGTGTGTACTGTGCATAGTGCGGAGGAAGTGTGTGTAGTTTGTGTACTATGCATAGTGCGGAGGAAGTGTGTGTAGTGCGTGTACTGTGCATAGTGCAGAACAAGTGTGTGTAGTGCGTGTACTGTGCATAGTGCAGAACAAGTGTGTGTAGAGTATATTTTGTAGTGTGTGCACTGTGTATTGTATGTGATCTGACTTTCACTTCTGCAGGTACTCACTACCTTCAAGGCTACAACACTATTCAGTGGGACTAAATTCACCTAAATTTCTACTGCCAAACTGATACTGAGCATCGTACTGGAAATATATAAAAATAAGACTAAATTAAACATAAACACAGCCACCCCTGCATGATTTGTTCACACACAAAAAAACACCTACTAGACAAATGGCATAAAGGCACATGCATTAGTTGTTGCTGTAGCTTCATCTACTAGTCTTCAATGTTGAGGGATAGAAAAAAAGTACTTTTTTAGAACACTAAGGGCTACATTACAAATGGAGTGCTAATTTAACGTGAGTCCGCAAATATTCGCCCATTTGCTGGTGCGCAATAAATAACAAGCCATTACAAGCGGTAGCAATTAGCCCTTGGGAAATTAACCACAGGTCAAACCTCTGGTTAATTTTTTAAATGTGCCCCAACAGGCCCCCAAGAATATATGTAGTGGCAGCTTTTGGGGGCTAAAGTTGGCGGCTGTGGGGTTTTAGAATAAAATCGCACTGAAAAGTGCTTTTACACAGCGGTTTATGGGAACTGTGTATTCCCTGTAAATATATATGTATATGAATATATACTTATGTATTTATGTGTTAATATTTGTATATACACACATACTAGCACATAAATATATACATATATATGCATATACATATATATACAGGTATATATATATATATATATATATATATATATATATATATATATATATAAAATCATATTTGCTGCCCATTGCTGCGTGACTTACCCTGTTGGTTGCGCTAGTTCCTATGCCGTGTCTCACTGCATGAGAACAAGGCTGCCATTGGAGTCTAAGGAAGCGTGCTTTATTGAGCGAAAAGCTTCATAGCTAGGCGAATTCTAGCTTCCGTTTCCGTGTGCGCTGATATTATGAGTGGAGCGCAAATTTTGTGCTCGCGTAAGTGCAAATTTACACTCCACTATTAGGGGCTGATTTATCAAATGGCATGCGGACATGATTCGCTGCAGCATACACTATCGGCATTTATCATTTCACAATCATTTCTGGTGAAATGCTTGTGCAATGCCGCCCCCTGCACATTTGCGGCCAATCGCCTGCTAGCAGGGGGTGTCAATCATCCCCATCGTATCATATCGGGATGATTGCTGTCCACCTAAAAGGTGGTGGACGAGTTATGGAGAAGCAGTCTTATGACCGCTACTTCATAACTTATGTTTTGCGGCGAGCCGGAAACATTGCGGGTAGAAAGCAGCATCGGCTGCTTGATAAATCTACCCCATAATCTGGACCTTAATAACTACAATAATGTTAACCAAATGTAGATCAAATTATCAGCTATCCAGTCCCTGAGGTGCCCAAAACAATGCTGAGTTTCACAGAATTTTATTTACACAAAAGTTACAAGCACTTGAAAAGCAAGGATAATACTGAACAGTCCAGGAAACTTAAATCATATATATTTGTATATAAATGTAAATCACTATTGAATCTGATCCTTTCATTAAAATAAATAAATGGGTTGATGGCTGCGCTTTCATAATAAAGCTTCCAGGTGACTCACTGTGATAGCTTCCAGAAAGCTGAAATGTAATGGAAAAATAAGCACTTTATTTAATTAAAACACCTATTTATAGTTCCTTTAGACCAGGTCATAGTTATTAATGTGCATGAAAAGTCATCGTAAAGGCACATTCTGTGCGTATCCTGGTATAACCTGAAGGAAGACGCCGTCAGCCGTTGCGCCCAGGAAACAAAGCTACAGAATCGCTTTGGCGCATCATTTTATTATTCTTATCATTTTATTATTCTTATTTTATTATTGTTATCATTTTATTATTCTTATCATTTTAAATAGAATATGTTTTTCATTTTGTATTTATTTATTTTGAATCAGTTTATTTGTTTCTCCATTTCTATTAGCAGACTGAAAGCAGAAAGCATGTTACATAAGTATTAAATTAAAGGGACAGTAAAGTCAAAATTATACTTCTGCTATCAAATTTGCTTCATTCTCTTGGTGTCTTTTATTGATACAATTTATTATAAAATACAGTGATTTAAATAATAAAACAATTTACCCATTTAGTAAAACTAGGTAGGCTCACAAGAGCTCATGAGTGTGCACATGTCTTTAGTAATCTATGGTAGCGGTGTTTTGTACCATTGTATTACAAAGCTACAAGTATTATATTTTGTCTTTTGTCTCTTTATTTCTACCGTGAGCTCACGGTAGCACTTTGCGCTAAACGCAATTAACCAGAGGTCAGACCTCTGGTTAATTTTAAAAAAATGTCTCCCAATTAAACCCCCCCTTAAATAAAATGTACAGTTGCTTTATTAAAATAAAAAATATGAAAAATTAAAAAAATACAGTAAGCAGTTTTTAAATTTTATTGAAATTCAAAGAAATACAATGTAGAGATGCATAGATATTTTTTATTAGAGGGGCCAGCATTTGTGAACATTAGTGGGACTGGGGAAGTTGTAGACACTTCATTTTTTTGCCGCCTAAGCCAGCGCTGCAATTTCCACAAATAGTTTTCCCGGCTGCTTTTGCTTGTTTGTACTTTGCTCCTCCCCTGCCCAATTTCACTATGAATGTTGTGGGCATGCCGTGGGGCTAGCAAAGTTGCGCTGCTACCCTAAACCTGCCTGCCTATCTGTGCTCACTGCTCAGTGACGTGTGGAGCAGTGGAGTCACTCACTGCTGTGCTGTCTCTCTAAACGGGAACTGGGAAATCATGAGGGGGATGCCTGGCACCTGACCGCATGACTGTCTAACACTGTCTCCAAAGTGAAGGAGCCATGTATGATGCCCACCAGACCGGTACAGTTACAGTATACTAAGTGCACACTGAAGAGGTAGGAGGGGAGGGCGGACGGGGGTCTGGGGGTGGGCAGAGAGCAAAGGTGCTTGGCCATAAGAAGCGGTAGGCACGCGGCCCAGGGCTGTGCACTGACAGACTTGGAACAGAGTTAGAGAGCAGAATTTTCATAGTTTGCGCGCCTAAACCTTTTCTTTAGTGATTTATTTTTAGAGTGCTTTGTTTATCTTTTATTTGATGATCTGTTGAGCCAGGGAGCAGCTCTAGACATGAGCTTTATAATTAATGCAGTGCAGTTTACATATTTTGTATGTGTGTGTGTCTGAGTTTTTGTGTGTTTGTGTGTCTGAGTGTTTTTGTGTGTGTGTGTCTGAGTGCTTTTGTGTGTGTGTGTGTGTCTGAGTGTTTTTGTGTGTGTGTGTGTGTGAGTGCTTTTGTTTGTATGTGTCTGAGTGCTTTTGTGTGTGTGTGTGTGTCTGAGTTTTTGTGTGTGTGTGTCTGAGTGTTTTTGTGTGTGTGTGTCTGAGTATTTTTGTGTGTGTGTCTGAGTGCTTTTGTGTGTATGTGTGTGTGTGTCTGAGTGTTTTTGTGTGTGTGTGTCTGAGTATTTTTGTGTGTGTGTCTGAGTGCTTTTGTGTGTATGTGTGTGTGTGTCTGAGTGTTTTTGCGTGTGTGTCTGAGTGTTTTTGTGTGTGTGTCTGAGTGTTTTTGCGTGTGTGTCTGAGTGTTTTTGTGTGTGTGTGTGTGTCTGAGTGTTTTTGTGCGTGTCTGAGTGTTTTTGTGTGTGTGTGTGTGTCTGAGTGTTTCTGTGTGTGTGTGTCTGAGTGTTTTTGTGTGTGTGTGTGTCTGAGTGTTTTTGTGCGTGTCTGAGTGTTTTTGTGCGTGTTTCCGAGTGTTTGTGTGTGCATCTGAGTGTGTTTTTAAGTGTGTCTGAGTGTGTCTGAGTGTTTGTATGTGTGTGTGCCTGAGTTTTTGTGTTTGTGTGTGTCTGCTTTCTGGGGGGAGGGGGGGTGACACCATAACTTACCACACCGGGTGACACCAACCCTAGTGACGCCACTGGTTATAAGGGGTTAAAGTGAGGCCTTTACATTGTGGTCTATGGGGACTGGGTTATCACTGTAAATATATATGTATGTGCTTTTATATATATATATATATATATATATATATATGTATGTATGTGTTACTATGTGTATATACACATACATACTGTATATATGTATATATTCATACCCCCTGCGCTGTGCTAGGTTCTCTGCTGTGTCTCACGGCATCAGAACGAGGCTACCATTGGAGCCTTTGGAAGCATGCTGGTATTACTGAGTGGAGTGCAAATATTGTGCTTGCAAAAGCGCAACTTTAAGCTCCACTCATAACCTAGGCCTTAATCTGGTAAATAAATTCAGCCAAACGTGCTTTGAGACTTTTTTTCGTTATCAGTTTTAAAAAGTGCACTTTAATATATGTGCATTAGTGTCATAACCATTCAAATAACAATACTCGTGCTCAGAGGATACATTTATTTTTCCAACATTATTTATGATATAAATATTGTGCAAAATGCAGCATCTTTATTACTGGACAGATTGGTAACATATTTTGGTCTTCTCAGCTTCAAACCATATAAAATACAGTGTTGTTGTCCAAACAATTGATAGGATGTGAATGTTCCAGGTAATATTCATTAGATCTTGGCTTCCTATCTCACACGCTGGTTGCATTTTTGGCTTTCCTTTTACGCCCTCACAGCTGGAGAAACCTGACAAAAACCGCCTTCCATCACTTGTGGCCGCTGTACTGAACTGACACACTGCTCCTAAGCTCCCTTCTGCTATAAACAAACTCTACTATAAATGCAGAGCAGCCTCTGGGTCTTTTCTCCGAAGGTCAAACATCCGGCAGATATTTAATAGCAAGACAAAACTACTGCTACTTGCCTTCAACCCCCAATAGCCAATGCACTTACTCCAGGTGCTGTCACTTTGATAGATTTCAAGTCCCTTTGGTCAGCAAAATGAAGTCACTCTGAAAACAAGCTGGAGCAGAGCACAGCATAATGATTCCTGCTTTATTGCCTCCCCTTTGTCTGTGATTGTCTTAGACTACATTTGCATTTGCAGTAGAGAATCATTTTAACAACTCTGTTAAAACCTGCGCCTGCCTCAACTCACTGCGCTATAAGTATTACATCATCAGAAGCTCTATTGCGAGAATTATTGTATTAGCATTAGTAGTTTCTGCTCTGAGGATTCAGAGGGCAAGAGAGATCATTTCTAAAGAGCTTCAGTGCTGTCTAATATATATGTGTGAAATGTCTATATGGTAAAAGCGCATTCGTATCTAAAAACCCTTCCTTGTCTTTATTTTATACTAATCTTTTAACTACAACTCCAGCTTTACATTCCTGGGGTTTTAAGCAGTTTTATTGCCATTATGAATATTAGATTACTGGCTATAGACATTATGTAGTACACGCATTAAATCTGGTGTGTTTATCAATCACATATTTTTTTGTACTGATAAATCTGCGGTGTCCAAACCCACCATACACCACTGTCTTTTATATTTCTCAGATCGCGGCCCCCACTAGGCAACCAATAATCTGTTTTCTCCATTGTAGCCATTATTGGACAAAGTACTAAATCCAATAGTGAAACAGCAAAAATCATATTTGAAAGATACTAGTGATTTTTAAATAAAATTGTCTCTGTAAGGATTGAGGATATTTTATTCACACAATGGGACCCATTTATCAAGCTCAGTATGGAGCTTGAGGGCCCATGTTTCTGGCGAGCCTTCAGACTCGCCAGAAACACCAGTTTTGAAGCAGCGGACTAAAGACTGCTGCTCCATAACCTGTCCGCCTGCAGAGATTGTGTGAAATCAACCCGATTGAATACGATCGGGTTGATTGACACCCCCTGCTGGCAGCCGATTGGCCGCAAATCTGCAGGGGGCGGCGTTGCACCAGCAGTTCACAAGAGCATATTGCTCTCCGCATTCAGTGATGTCTGTTAAATAGGCCCCTAGATGTAGTTAGTCATTATAAATGTATCATCCATGAGTCTAGTTTAAAATCTGTGCCTGACTTTTTTTTTTTCAAAATGAATGAATATACTTTTCAAAATGAATTGAATATACTAATCAATAATGTGATTGTTTTGATGATATGTTGAGATTGGTGCTGCACTGTAACTATTATTTTTTTATTTATTTCAGGACTCATCATGTGCAAATGAGGGGAACAGATATGGGTTCAAATGTAGCCCCAGCATACACTAATCTTTTGAAGAATAGTGTTAAGACAAGTTTGTCTTTGTAAATGTTTATTTTAAGTCAATTATTAAAGTGACAGTGTACACCAATGTTCATATAAATGCATGTCATAGACAGTACTATAAAGAAGAATATGCACAGATTCTGATCTAAAAATCCAGTGTAAAACCATAAAAAACTTACTTAGAAGCTCCCAGTTTAGCGCTGTTGATGAGGTTGACTGGGACACCCAGTGAAAGGGGCTGGAAGAACAAGAAGAGCAGACACTCACCCATCCCCCAATGCCCTGCATATGAAGACTTATAACATAAACAGGAACCACCTGGAGTCTGTAAACGAGCATATACATCTGACACTGTGTATACATCTGACACTGTGCATACATCTGACACTGTGTATACATCTAACACTGTGTATACATCTGACCCTGTGTATACATCTGACACTGTGTATACATCCGACCCTGTGTATACATCTGACACTGTGTATACATCTGACACTGTGTATACATCTGACACTGTGTATACATCTGACAATGTGTATACATCTGACAATGTGTATACATCTGACACTGTGTATACATCTGACAATGTGTATACATCTGGCACTGTGTATATATCTAACACTGTGTATATATCTGACAATGTGTATAGATCTGACACTGTGTATATATCTGACACTGTGTATATATCTGACCCTGTGTATACATCTGACACTGTGTATACATCTAACACTGTGTATACATCTGACACTGTGTATACATCTGACAATGTGTATATATCTGACACTGTGTATACATCTGACACTGTGTATATATCTGACACTGTGTATACATCTGACACTGTGTATACATCTGACACTGTGTATACATCTGACAATGTGTATACATCTGACACTGTGTATATATCTGACACTGTGTATACATCTGACACTGTGTATACATCTGACACTGTGTATACATCTGACAATGTGTATACATCTAACAATGTGTATACATCTGACACTGTGTATATATCTGACACTGTGTATACATCTGACACTGTGTATACATCTGACACTGTGTATACATCTGACAATGTGTATACATCTAACAATGTGTATACATCTGACACTGTGTATATATCTGACACTGTGTATACATCTGACACTGTGTATAGATCTGACACTGTGTATACATCTGACCCTGTGTATACATCTGACACTGTGTATACATCTAACACTGTGTATATATCTGACACTGTGTATACATCTGACACTGTGTATAGATCTGACACTGTGTATACATCTGACCCTGTGTATACATCTGACACTGTGTATAGATCTGACACTGTGTATACATCTGACCCTGTGTATACATCTGACACTGTGTATACATCTGACACTGTGTATATATCTGACACTGTGTATACATCTGACACTGTGTATACATTTGACAATGTGTATATATCTGACACTGTGTATATATCTGACACTGTTTATACATCTGACACTGTGTATACATCTGACAATGTGTATACATCTAACAATGTGTATACATCTGACACTGTGTATACATCTGACACTGTGTATACATCTGACAATGTGTATATATCTGACACTGTGTATACATCTGACACTGTGTATAGATCTGACACTGTGTATACATCTGACACTGTGTATATATCTGACACTGTGTATACATCTGACACTGTGTATACATCTGACAATGTGTATATATCTCACACTGTGTATACATCTGACCCTGTGTATACATCTGACGCTGTGTATACATCTGACACTGTGTATACATCTAACACTGTGTATACATCTGACACTGTGTATACATCTGACACTGTGTATACATCTGACAATGTGTATATATCTAACACTGTGTATACATCTGACAATGTGTATACATCTGACAATGTGTATACATCTGACACTGTGTATACATCTGACAATGTGTATACATCTGACAATGTGTATACATCTGACACTGAGTATACATCTGACAATGTGTATACATCTGACACTGTGTATACATCTGACAATGTGTATACATCTGACACTGTGTATATATCTGACACTGTGTATACATCTGACACTGTGTATATATCTGACAATGTGTATACATCTAACACTGTGTATACATCTGACACTGTGTATACATCTGACACTGTGTATACATCTGACAATGTGTATATATCTAACACTGTGTATACATCTGACACTGTGTATACATCTGACAATGTGTATACATCTGACAATGTGTATACATCTGACACTGAGTATACATCTGACAATGTGTATACATCTGACACTGTGTATACATCTGACAATGTGTATACATCTGACACTGTGTATACATCTGACACTGTGTATATATCTGACACTGTGTATACATCTGACACTGTGTATATATCTGACAATGTGTATACATCTGACACTGTGTATACAACTGACAATGTGTATATATCTCACACTGTGTATACATCTGACCCTGTGTATACATCTGACACTGTGTATACATCTGACACTGTGTATACATCTAACACTGTGTATACATCTGACACTGTGTATACATCTGACAATGTGTATATATCTAACACTGTGTATACATCTGACAATGTGTATACATCTGACAATGTGTATACATCTGACACTGTGTATACATCTGACAATGTGTATACATCTGACAATGTGTATACATCTGACACTGTGTATACATCTGACAATGTGTATACATCTGACAATGTGTATACATCTGACACTGTGTATACATCTGACACTGTGTATACATCTGACACTGTGTATACATCTAACACTGTGTATACATCTGACACTGTGTATACATCTGACAATGTGTATATATCTAACACTGTGTATACATCTGACAATGTGTATACATCTGACAATGTGTATACATCTGACACTGTGTATACATCTGACAATGTGTATACATCTGACAATGTGTATACATCTGACACTGTGTATACATCTGACAATGTGTATACATCTGACACTGAGTATACATCTGACAATGTGTATACATCTGACACTGTGTATACATCTAAAAATGTGTATAGATCTGACACTGTGTATACATCTGACACTGTGTATATATCTGACACTGTGTATACATCTGACACTGTGTATACATCTGACAATGTGTATACATCTGACACTATGGGGCCCATTTATCAAAGGGCTTGCGGACCTGATCCGACACTGCGGATCAGGTCCGCAAGACCTCGCTAAATGCGGAGAGCAATACGCTCTCCGCATTTAACATTGCACCAGCAGCTCACAAGAGCTGCTGGTGCAACGCCGCCCCCTGCTGACTCGCGGCCAATCGGCCGCCAGCAGGGAGCTGTCAATCAACCCGATCGTATGCGATCGGGTTGAATTCCGGCGATTCCTGTCCGCCTGCTCAGAGCAGGCGGACAGGGTTATGAAGCAGCGGTCTTTAGACCGCTGCTTCATAAGTTGTGTTTCTGGCGAGTCTGAAGACTCGCCAGAAACACGGCCCTTCAAGCTCCGTACGGAGCTTGATAAATGGGCCTGTATGTATACATCTGACAATGTGTATACATCTGACACTGTGTATACATCTGACACTGTGTATATATCTGACACTGTGTATACATCTGACAATGTGTATACATCTGACAATGTGTATACATCTGACAATGTGTATACATCTGACAATGTGTATACATCTGACAATGTGTATACATCTGACACTGTGTATACATCTGACAATGTGTATACATCTGACACTGAGTATACATCTGACAATGTGTATACATCTGACACTGTGTATACATCTAAAAATGTGTATAGATCTGACACTGTGTATACATCTGACACTGTGTATATATCTGACACTGTGTATACATCTGACACTGTGTATACATCTGACAATGTGTATACATCTGACACTATGGGGCCCATTTATTAAAGGGCTTGCGGACCTGATCCGACACTGCGGATCAGGTCCGCAAGACCTCGCTAAATGCGGAGTCTTCTACTCTGAAGACTCGCCAGAAACACGGCCCTTCAAGCTCCGTACGGAGCTTGATAAATGGGCCTGTATGTATACATCTGACAATGTGTATACATCTGACACTGTGTATACATCTGACACTGTGTATATATCTGACACTGTGTATACATCTGACAATGTGTATACATCTGACACTGTGTATACATCTGACACTGTGTATACATCTGACAATGTGTATACATCTGACACTGTGTATACATCTGACAATGTGTATACATCTGACACTGTGTATACATCTGACAATGTGTATATATCTGACACTGTGTATACATCTGACAATGTGGGCCTTGGTTGGAGTCTGAAAATTTTCACAATGTTATTAAAAAATAAGCAAAACTTTACATTGTTACAAAAACACTCCCAGATGGGCTGTATACATGGATCACCTACAAAACATTTATGCAAAGGAAAATCTAGTGTACAACGTCTGTTTAAGTGTGGCTGCACTATGTAAGTTAGATTTTGGCTATGAAGTGGCTTATAGGAATTTATTTTTCAATTTGTAGAGATTATTAATAAGGATACTATGGTGCATATATATCAAGTTCCGTATGGAGCTTGATGCCCCGTGTTTCTGGCGAGCCTGCAGACTCACCAGAAACAGCAGTTATGAAGCAGCGGTCACAAAGACCGCTGCTCCATAACCTGTCCGCCTGCTCTGAGCAGGCAGACATCGCCGGAAATAAACCCGATCGAGTACGATCGGGTTGATTGACACCCCCCTGCTGGCGGCCTATTGGCAGCGAGTCGGCAGGGGGGCGGCATGGCACCAGCAGCTCTTGTGAGCTGCTGCTGCAATGCTGAATACGGCGAGCATATTGCTCGCAGTATTCACCGAGGTCTGTCAGACCTGATCCGCACTGTAGGATCAGGTCCGACAGACCTTGATAACTAGAGGCCTTTGCCTCTTAAATTTAATTTGATTTATCCTGTTGATTTTGTGAATTATTTGGATATCAGTTTACATGCAGACAGATCTTTTTGTTAAACCGTCTGATAGTAATACTTCACTATATTTTGATAGTTTTCATTCTGAAGACGTGTTTAGATCAATACCCAAGAAACAGTTAGTCAGTACCAAGAGAGTTGTGAAGGATCATGAGAAACTGGCATTACATTTAAATCAAATGGGTAATACATTTGTTGATAAAAGATATTGAAAAGAAAATGGTAATTAGTAATAATAAAGAAGGATGGAAACGACACACAAGGCAGAATAAGATATGTAGTCCCAAGAATGAAAGATTATTTTTTGTGTCCAATTATAGTAATCAGGATACCAAGAGACAAAGCAAATTAGATAACAGAATTAAATAGGAAAGATGTATAAAATGTCATACTGTGTTTGATTCATGTGTTTTATGTCTCTTTATTATTGCCAAGAGATAGCTTTAGTTTAGCCACCCCTCCTTGTCCACAACAAATTGCGTCAGAGCGGATATAACTAGTTATACATGCAAATCACTTTAGTTAGATGTCAGAGCGGATATAACTAGTTATACATGCACATCACTTTAGTTAGATGTCAGAGCGGATATAACTAGTTATACATGCACATCACTTTAGTTAGATGTCAGAGCGGATATAACTAGTTATACATGCACATCACTTTAGTTAGATGTCAGAGCGGATATAACTAGTTATACATGCACATCACTTTAGTTAGATGTCAGAGCGGATATAACTAGTTATACATGCACATCACTTTAGTTAAATGTCAGAGCGGATATAACTAGTTATACATGCACATCACTTTAGTTAGATGTCAGAGCGGATATAACTAGTTATACATGCACATCACTTTAGTTAGATGTCAGAGCGGATATAACTAGTTATACATGCACATCACTTTAGTTAGATGTCAGAGCGGATATAACTAGTTATACATGCACATCACTTTAGTTAAATGTCAGAGCGGATATAACTAGTTATACATGCACATCACTTTAGTTAGATGTCAGAGCGGATATAACTAGTTATACATGCACATCACTTTAGTTAAATGTCAGAGCGGATATAACTAGTTATACATGCACATCACTTTAGTTAGATGTCAGAGCGGATATAACTAGTTATACATGCATATCACTTTAGTTAGATGTCAGAGCGGATATAACTAGTTATACATGCACATCACTTTAGTTAGATGTCAGAGCGGATATAACTAGTTATACATGGATATCACAAAGACAATGATTAAACGCCATATTAAAAAGACAATGATTTAACGCCTACTCTGAATTTCAAATAAACAGCAGATTTTTTTCTCACAAATGTTTTTTTTCTCCCATTTCCCAGCCCCCTGTATCTTGTGATAGACATCAGCCAATCACAGACTGGTATACGTATACCCTGTGAGCTTGTGCACATGCTCAGTGGGATCTTGCTTGATAATGGAATTAAATTAGAAAGTGTCTTAAAACTGCATGCGCTGTCTGAATCATAAACGTTTATTTTTACTTGAGTGCCCCTTTAAGGGTTAATCACAATTACATAAGCTTTTTAATGTATTATATCTATCACAAAATGCATTTTTAATCTTCTAAAACATTTATTATTGTTATCATAAAACTAAATAAGAATTTAAAGTGAAATACAAAAAACACAGAGACAGTTTGCTTAGCTAAATACTAGAATATTGATTCTCATGTATAAATAGACTTAAATACAGAGCCTCGCCGGTTTCTCTTGTAAAGTTGTTATGCTGGAAATTATAAAGGTGAGAGACTCATATCAGCCGGTCATAAAAAATATAATCTCAGTTTTCAAAAGGACCTTTAATAGATGTATACAACACGAAGCTGTGCTGGAGGTGACAGAGATTTATAACTTGGGATGTGTGAAACATGGATTGAGTGATAGAAGGAATTACGATCTTCTTGCTAAATGCCTGAGGTGTTTGATTGAACAATGACAGTGGTTTGGAAGTGAAATATGGACTGAGTACTCATTTAGCGACTTATGTGATTTTTAAACTTTAAAAGAAGATATTTTATCAAAACTTTTTTTTAATGCAGCCAAAGGGGCCGAATTACCAATGCCCCTTGTTTCCGGCGAGCCTGCTCTGAGGCGGCGGACAGAAATCAACCCGATCGCTACATCGTATCATGTCCACTCGCACTTTGTATTTAGATTATGACCACTGGAAGTTTAAAGCTGAGAACAAAATACAAGAAAATTGCCATTGCTATAGTTGAGTATCTGTCAAAGAAAATAGATTGTCTTAGCTAATGAAATATGTTAGCTACATCTTGAAAGGACAGGGAAGTCAACATTTAACTTTCATGATTCAGGCAGATCTTACAATATAAAAAATACAAAAAAGATTAGCAAAGATTTTCAAAAAGTTTAGCAAAAAGTTAGCAAGTATAACTATATTCTTGGCATCATTTGTTAAAATATAGGAACATTCCATGAGAAATAAATGATAATAATAATATAATTTGGTCTGACCCCTTCTCGTCTGAATTTATTTGTCTACATCTGAACAAGTTGCAAATGAGTAAAAATTTTAATCACGTGATCGTTTATGTGATTGAGTCTTTTCAATGACAGGATCGGGTCGGGAGGGGGGGGGTGCCTGTAATGCTAGGCACGCCTTCCAGCCCACAATCCCATTTAGAAAGCTGCAGAGGCTTCAGGATAGCCAAATGGCTAGAACGTTCCATGCCGTCCTTAGGACACTAAAGTCCAGGACAATTATTTTATTATTATTATTATTATCAGGTATTTGTAGAGCGCCAACAGCTTGGCATGGAACATCCTAACAGCACTGTACAAATACACAACAATAATAATAATCATTTGGTTTTAAAAAGTACATATTTAAATATTAATTTCTATTTTTAAATATGTGATTTTTAAACAATTTTTTTTATATAAAGTGTTATATTTTACCACCTAGGGAAGTACAACGACTTGGGATATTATCACAGTATATATAATGCTGTAGTAATAATATGTCTTAAATTGACATTCCTGAGAGTGCAAGAGAGCATCACTGTGCAAAACCCAATTACAATGACATTATTTTCTTTTTACTTTATGTAAATCTTATCCCTTTATAAAATGTGCATATTTTCTTACTGCTATTTTTATCATACATAATAGCTTGTAAATCCCGACATCTAAATACAACAAAATACAATAAAAAGATCCATTAACTACTCTACTAATAATATTTAGATAAAAATGTTGTTAATTGTGTGACAAAACTATTCACTTTTTACAAATACAAACGCATTTAGTTAAAAAATCTTAATAATTATGTTTGCTTGATTCCTTATCCGATCAGTTCACAACATTTATCTCTACACTTTTATGTTTTGTTTGCTCCTCAAAACTACACTGGCAAATGCTCTTCTTTGTAACTGCAGAATCAGAAATAAAATTATAAAAACAACAACTGACCTTAATGGTACCATTGTTGAGATAGATGGTTATTGCGGATATCACCCGTGCACTGATGTCATGTGTGAGTTGATGTTATTGATAGGTTGCTGGTTTTGAAAACTTCTGTAAGTGCAACTTTTATGTGCAAATATTTTTTTAACTGTACATCACTATAACCATCTATCTCAACAATGGTACCATTAAGGTCAGTGTTTCTCATTTCCAGTACACAGGTCTCCCTAACAGGCCAGATTTTCACAATTAACTTGGGTCAGAGCAGGTTAAAAACCATGGCTACTAATCAGTTGATTATTTCACCTGTGTTCTAGTTTAGATATCCTGAAAATGTTAGTGTGCCCTAAGGGACTGGTATAGATTCCTGTACACAGCTTCAATACATCTGATTGTCTTGTCAAGAGTCTCTAATATCTGCGTGACTTCATGCTATCTCTGTGTTACACATAGCACGCAAGGTTTCTGAGTGCTGAGCTTACAAAACTCCTAAAAGAAGACACAATTCTATAGCTGAGAAAGTTTTAAAAAGATGCATTCCAATCTCTGAAAAGAACATGGGAAGATGGCTTGATAAATAGTCTTACGCATTTCTCATCCTTCTGGGTGCTTAATCATAAGCCCTCCTGGTATTGTATTATTCCCTTTCTATAGCATTACTCTAACTTATCCTTGATGGAAATATTAAACAAACTTAAAATAAAATTGTTGTTGAAAACAATTATTTTAAGATTCTAAATATAATCATTGTGTGACATGTGCGCTTATTTCTCTCGCTGCAATCTCTTTTATGTACTGGCATTAGATAATCCATACTTAAATACAAAGTTTAATGCAAACAGATGAGGCATTGTCAAGCTTTGCCTATGGTCAAAGTGTGTGTGAGACTATCTCAATTTGGAAACAGAGGAGAGGGGGAACTACAAAACCCATAATGCACTAGATCTTTTTCAATACCTCCAGCCAATAGAATGCAAGCTCAATCCTATTGGCTGATTGGATCAGCCAATGGGATTGAAGCTCAATCCTATTGACTGATTGCATCAGCCAAAATATTTTTTTCAACTTTAATTCCAATTGGCTGATAAAATTCTATCAGCCAATCAGAATTCAAGGGACACCATCTTGGATGACGTCCCTTAAAGGAACCTTCATTCTTCAGTAGCCGTTAAGAGAAGAGGATGCTCCGCGCCGGATGTCTTGAAGATGGAGTCGCTCTGCGTCGGAAGGATGAAGATAGAAGATGCCGTCTGGATGAAGACTTCTGCCCGCCTGGAGGATCACTTCTTGCCGCTTGGATAAAGACTTCTCCCGGCTTCGTTGGGGATGGATGTCCGGTCTTCAAAAACTGTAAGTGGATCTTTGGGGGTTAGTGTTAGGTTTTTTAAGGTTTTATTGTGTGGGTTTTATTTTTAGCTTAGGGTTTGGGCTGAACAAGAGTTAAATGCCCTTTTAAGGGCAATGCCCATCCAAATGCCCTTTTCAGGGCAATGGGGAGCTTAGGTTTTTTTAGATAAGATTTTATTTTGCGGGTTTGGCTGTGTGGGTGGTGGGTTTTACTGTTGGGGGGTTGTTTGTAAAAAATTTTAAAGGTAAAAGAGATGATTTCTTTGGGGGTAATGCCCCGCAAAAGGCCCTTTTAAGGGCTATTGGCAGTTTAGTTTAGGCTAGGTTTTTTTTATTTTGGGGGGGGCTTTTTTATTTGATAGGGCTATTAGATTAGGTGTAATTAGTATAAATATTTGTTAATTTCTTTTTATTTTGTGTAATTTAGTGGGGTTTTTTTTTGTAATTTAGTTAATTGTATTTAATAAATGTAATTTATTTAATTGTAGTGTAAGGTTAGATGTTAGTGTAACTCAGGTTAGGTTTATTTTACAGGTAAATTTGTATTTATTTTAGCTAGGTAGCTATTAAATAGTTAATAACTATTTAATAACTATTCTACCTAGTTAAAATAAATACAAATTTACCTGTGAAATAAAAATAAAACCTAAGATAGATACAATGGGGCCTATCTATCAAGCTCCGAATGGAGCCTGATGCCCCGTGTTTCTGGTGAGCCAGAAACAGCATTTATGAAGCAGCAAAGACCACTGCTCCATAACCTGTCCACCTGCTTGAGCAGGCGGACAGACATCGCCGGAAATCAATCCGATCGAGTACGATCAGGCCGCGAGTCTGCAGGGGGCGGCATTACACCAGCAGCTCTTGTGAGCTGCTGGTGCAATGCTGAATACGGCGAGCGTATTGCTCGCCGTATTCAGCGAGGTCTGGCGGACCTGATCCGCACTGTCGGATCAGGTCCACTAGACCTTGATAAATAGAGACCAATGTAACTATTAGTTATATTGTGGCTAGCTTAGGGTTTATTTTATAGGTAAGTATTTAGTTTTAAATAGGAATAATTTAGTTATTAATTGTAATTTTTATTTAGATTTATTTTAATTCTGTTAAAGTTAGTGGGGTTAGACTTACGGTTAGGTTTAGGGGTTAATAACTTTAGTATAGTGGCGGCGATTTTGGGGCAGCAGATTAGGGGTTAATAACAGTAATGTAGGTTTTGGCGATGTTAGGGACAGCAGATTAGGGGTTAATAATATTTAACTAATGTTTGTGATGCGGGAGTACGGCGATTTAGGGGTTAATATGTTTATTATAGTGGTGGTGATGTTGGGAGCGTCAGATTAGGGGTTAATAATTTTAGTGTTTGCAATATGGGAGGGCCTCAGTTTAGGGGTTAATAGGTAGTTTATGGGTGTTAGTGTACTATTTCGCACTTTAGCTATGAGTTTTATGGTACAGCTTTGTAAGGTAAAACCCATAACTACTGACTTTCAGTTTACGGTACGGATCTTGTAGTTATGGGCTTTACCGCTCACTTTTTGGCTGTACAGGCAAACTTGTAATACCGGCGCTATGGAAGTCCCATTGAAAAAGGACTTTTTGAAAGCTGCAGTAGTTACGTTGCGTTACAGCCAAAAAAGTGTGCGGTACAGATATACCTGCAAACCTCGTCATACCAGCAGTAGTAAAAAAGAGCCATAACGCTGCTTTTTCACTCATAATGGAAAACTCGTAATCTAGCAGTAAGTTAATTGCTGTTTTATGCCAACAGCTGATGAATAGAATAACTCTATACTTGTCAGACAGTAGTGAAGGGTTAATGAGCTTATATTTTGGTATAAAATAACTTTTACAAAATGCATATTATATAAAACACACATCTAAGGTACTGGAACATGGCAGATACCTTTTATCTGATGGATGTATTTACTGTAATATTTGGTTGACTTAAAAAGAAATATTAAAGAATAAATATTTTATGATCATTGTAATGTCTTTTGCAACATCTTCTATTACATTATTTTAGTTTTATTTTGCATCTATTTTTGTTATCTTACTGTATCTTTATATTTTAGGGATTTACAGTCCAGTTGGATTGCAATGAAGTTTAAGTAATACTCATAATATTTGCTCTGTTTTCTAAATATTATTGGACAACACTACTCATACTGTTGTAACAGAGGTAAGGAGTATAATAATATTTTAAGCTTTTTCCATTACTAAAACATTTTTCTTAAAAAAATAAAAAAATATTTAAAGGGACACTAAACCCAAATTTGTTATTCCATGATTCAGATAGAACATGCAATTTTAAGCAACTTTCTAATTTACTCCAATTATAATTTTTCCTTCGTTCTCTTGCTATCTTTATTTAAAAAAGCAGGAATCTAAGCTAAGAAGCCGGACCATTTTTGGTTCAGGACCCTGGATAGCGCTTGCTGATTGGTGGGTACATTTAGCCACCAATCAGCAAATGTAACCCATGTGCTGAACCAAAAATGGCTGGCTCCTAAGCTTTTCAAATAAAGATAGCAAGTGAACAATTTTTTTTTTAATAATAAGAGCAAATTAGAAAGTTGCTTAAAATTGCATGCTCTATCTGAATCATGAAAGAAACACATTGGGTTTAGTGTCCCTTTAAAATATTTTGCTATTGATACCAGTACCAGAAAGGTCTATTGAAATTTGTTTACAAACACAAATACAAAACTAATTTTTACCTGCTCATCTAAAGTACAAAATCAAATATACTGTAACTCCAGTACATAGAAACCTCCTACTGTATATAATAAAGAAGCCACGCTCGGAATTCAACAAAACACTTCCAAATTGTTAAGAAAAAAATTATGAAAAAGAAGCCACTCTTGGGCTTCAAAGAGCAGAATGAAAAAAAATGATCTGCAAAACCTAATAAAAGCTCTGGCTAAAGACATAACACAATGAGGGTAATATACTGTATGTTCAGTATGGCATAGCCTTTAACTGTACTGAAAACAGATAATACAGCCGTACTACAACTGGACTTACTCAACAATGTAAGTTTCATAATCACTAGAGGAAATATCTGTAAAGTTCTGACATCAGATGGCAGATATGCTCAAAACAGCTATATATGTGGATTATGAAATTATTAAATATATCACCTATATAGCTTGAATATATTTGTTGAGGTGAGTTCAAATTTTGACAATAGTGTCAGTAAAATCTGTAAGCCTCCTGGCAGTGCTGTGCATTGCTTAATTTGTCATACAAACAACTGCTGACTCTCTGAGAAGGTTAGGTGTTTGAATGCTGATGCACAAGTCTCAAAGGATATGTGTGTATGCCACTCAAAAACAGTAATGATTTTACTAGAATCATTTTTGTTACCAGAACTATGTTCCGTTAATGTTTTAATTTAAAACTGGAAGTGCATTTATGCACATTCCAATTTCCACCTTTCTACACATATTTAACTCTCATTTAGACTTAACTTTCTATCGGCTAGATTATGAGTTGTGCGTTACGGTTTGAACAATGAAAAAATGGTAATTTCAGTGTAAAAACAGTAACGCAGCCATTATAAGTTGTGTCGGTATAGCTAGAGCTTTTCATTCCGCCAGGGGTGTATTAAGGCATAGGCCAACAAGGCCGGTGCCTAGGGCATCAGATTTTTAAGGGGCAGCAGAATTTTTAGTCCCTAGGGCCACTCTACTGAACTCAGGGCCGGGTGGCTAAATCAACCAATTACTAATGACTTAAATGGCTGGCCCGGCTATTGCTATCCTATGGGATTGTATGTGGGTGGCAGTGGAGGCGGAGCTCACTTGCGCAGCCTGGCCTGGACTGAGAGGGAATGCGGTATTCTTCCTGGCTCCACCGCGTGATTGAGACTCACACAGACTACACAGTGCAGTGTGCACTACAATGTGACCACTGTGAAACAGCATATGCCTTTCTCCCTTCAATACATCTTCATTAGGCATTAAAATACTTAAACGGATTAGTCACTAAATACTTGTACATTTACTGTTTGTCTATCTGTCATACATGCTAAGAATAAGTTTTTATTGCTGAATCTATACAACTATGTGACTTAAAACACAACTGAAAATATGTTGTATGCATTTAATACATTCAGAAACAATACAAGTATATACTGTATTATGATTGTATCATGTGACTTTATCCCCTAGGATACAATTCCTAAATCTATCATAACTACTGTTGTATTTTTTAAATACTTTTAAAGACCAATTTGTATATTCATTACATATTTAT